>NC_056745.1:697469150-697534150 GCF_019279795.1 Protopterus annectens
ACTCTAGGGTAGCCATTAAAAGGGCATATAAATATATACTTGTCCAACTTACAGAGAACTCTAACTGCAACTGCTCTGTGGAGATATGGTGATACTGTCCAGATACAGGATGATAAGCTGTTTGTGACCCACTAAGGTGGATCACTCTTACACCAATTGAAACAGCAAGACTGTATCTGTTATATCTTAAATTGCAACCACAGTGTACAATAAGGAAGAATCTCAAACAGTAAAAGACACTCCGTGGGTGGAAGGAACATACTAATAGCCATGAGGAAAAGTTTAAAAAGTTAAGTCCACAACTACTGAAGTACTAAAGGAAGACCAACTTCTGGAGTTATGGTCCATTCATTAATTCTTAGTGAAGGTGTAACTTAACAATTAATTCTTTATAGCAGGCAGATGTTTTTAATAAGCACTTTGACATGGAAATAATTTCCTTAGCAAATACTAAGCCTTCTCCTCCAGCAGCAAACAGCTGTTCAATCTTCCTAAAATGGTGCACACAACACATAGAACCTGAACTGGCGGTGCATACTAAGAGTGAGAAGGGCACTTCATCCCCGGTTACTGCCAATAAAGAAAACGGGGCTGAAGAGATTAGTCCACTGACAATTCTGATTCCACATTAAAGAGGTAACATGGTGGTCAAAGGGGCCACTAGATCCTTGTAAAAAGACCAAGCATGGTTCCCTCCAGGTAAATGCCTGAATGCCCCAAGATCCTGCTGGCAGAGGTGATGGGTACTAGGAAAATAACATTTCAGTAGCAGACTTCAGTCACCAACCACTGTCATCAAAAGAAGGGCGGACAAGTCTGTCAGTTGTGAAGTACAAATCCCAAGAGAGACAAGGATCTTTAAAAGCAGGAGCTGTAGAACCCCTCACAGTACTGCTTTTTACAAGGATGTGATGGGCAGCTGACACATGCACCTTCATTGTGTAATAACTGAGACTTCTGTCATAAAGATATCATAGATAAGTCAGGACGAAGTAAGCAACTGTATGCAGAAATGACTGGGGCAGCAGTGAATACCACTCAGCCCAAACAGAGAACCTCCCTCACTTGGCAAAATACATGTGTCAGGTGGAAGACTTTTTGGAGGATTCAGCCACTTCTGACACCTCAGGTGGAAGGTCCAATGAAATCAGAAGATCTAAAGCAAAAGCCCTGTTCTAATATAGAGAGAGTTGCCTCTCCAGCAACAGAAGTTTTCTGTGCTGTCAGGGCTCTGAGAACCAGGGACTGCACACTTTTCTGCCTGCAACTTGGAGCGAGGCTGAGCTTTGTTCTTTATTCTCTGAACTTTATGATGAGGCATATAATCAAAGAGAATGGAGGAAAGGTATATAGAAAACTTCCCTGCTGTGGGAGGGAGAAGGAATCCCCAAACTGGCTTCCCCTTACCTTACAGTACTGAGCAGAAGAGGAAAAAGACAAATTCCATGACTGTAAAAAAAGATCGTTATTAAGGGTGCTTTACTCCCAGAAAGTACTGACCAACAAAAATCATGAAATCCTTAGTTCTAAGAATGGACTGAAGGAGTTCCTGTGAGAAAGTTCTAGCACACTCATCTCCCATGGACATGCTGAGAGAGTGATAACCCGATCTGTGGCCCACTGCCAGACAGCTGACCTTGAGTAGCATCTTGACCTCACCAAGAATGATGCCACAGTATGAAGATAAAATGATCAATATTAACAATTGGCTAAAGTATTGGTGTCATTCAAAGGGAATCCAGTGTCTGTCAGCCTGGGATGACATGCTCGACAAGCCACGTTGCTTCGCGAGGGACAGCTTGCACCTGTCACCCCTGGGTTTTCGAATACTGGCAAAGGCTCTTGCCTCCCCCATAGTGCCTTTTTTAGGCAAGGCTCAAAAGACAAACCCACCTCCATAGACAACACAAAGAAAAAACTAGGGGTAATGCTGCTCAACGCCAGAAGTCTAAACCTCAAGATACATGCACTTGAGACTCTCCTTAGTATGGAGCCCTAAGTGGCTGATTGTGTTATAAAGGGGAAAGTTTGCCTGATGGGAACTGAAGGTACTAACAGAGAAGTTTTCAATGTTAGACTTGTGTCTTGAATGATTTTTTCTCTTTTTTTTCTCTTTCTAGTTGTTTTTTTTATATATATAAAAAACGGACTTTTGAAAAGGTCTTTTTTTTAAAAAAATGGTTCCTTTGAAATGGATCCTTTTTTAAAAATGTTTTTTTAAGAAACGATTTTATAACTGCTGTCTAAACAGTACATATTGGTCACGGTTCCTTTAAGAAGTATAGTTGTAAGACTAGGAAGTGACGTACGTACGTTGCTAGCACAGTGCATAAATAACTTTGAGCTTTTAAATGAAAAAACATGTTTCTCTGAGGAAGCCATTCTAATTTGATTGGCGAAAACGCTGTATCTGGTGTTACAAATAAAATATTCTGCGTTCAGAACAACCTACGCTTGTTGGTACGATTTGTGGATTTGGAGCTGTTTTTCTTTCACTAGTTTGGTACAAGGTGCTTCAGTTTGTTTGTTGGCTACTATGGCTTCCGAATCACCATCGAGCCCGGCAAGCCCTAACATTTTCGGGTCTACTAATTCAAATAGACCCAATTCGAATAACGATATGGCAGCTATGTTAATGGCTATTTCGCAAAGACTAGACCAACTGAATTCCAGGTTGGACATTATCGACCGAGGTAATGGTAGGAGCTATAACCTTGGTGCTACTGGTGCTAGCAACAATTCCAGGCTTTCTAACTCTGGTCAAGCGGATAATTATCTTATACCAGCAGGGCAACGGAACAACAATTCCGGAGTTGCAAATAACAATTTACCTCAAACAGGACAACAGAATGGTAATCAGATAGGGGATAATGGACAATTTTTTTTGCCGCCCTCTTCTGAATTGTTGAGTGACCACACTGATCAATCACAAGTGCTTATTGGAGTTCCGGCGTTGGGCGAATGGATTACAGCTTTGGATGCCTTTACCTTCACACAAAGAGGGTCACAGGAACTACCGGCATTACAAGCAGATATGGCTTCTACTGTGGACACTCTAGTAAGTAAACTTAAACTTTTCGATCAAAAACTGTTAAAATTAAGAAAATTACAGCTGGAAGTTTGTTACCTGAATCAATGTATTCAAGATAAAATGGTACCAAAGGGACTACGTAATTCCTTTTCTCCTTCTGGCTTGTTAACAGAGGAGTCTTTTCTATCAGAATTACGTGTACTGTTTGACCAACAAGGACTGCAACTGTTGGGATTAATGACTAAACACTACACACTACACATTGCTACACTGACAACTGAGATAAATGACTTGGACAAACAAATTAAGATGGACATTGACTTTGTTAGGTACAAATATGACTATGCACGCATCTTTAACAGCATTGATGCGTTGCTGGTCAAATTAAAAGCCAACAAAAGCAAGAAGCTAACGACAGATAGATTGGCGTACCATCAAAACAAAGCCTATGTTAAATTAACTAAGCCATTTGTACAACAGGAAGTTAATCTAGTAGATTTACCGGATAATCCAAATGATTCAGATCAAGGGCCTCAAAGCGACCATGTAGTGAACAACATGGATAATATGGGAGATGTAGTTGACCTTGGGGGTCCAGATGGACCACGGAGGAGTAGTAGAATCAAGGCAAACAATTATAACAACAAGGCTGGACAACGAAATCAGGGGGAAGGTCAAAAGAACCAAGGGGGTTTTTTAGGCCAACGGAACAACTACAAGAAGAACTACAGGAACAGACGATGGAACAAGAACTAAGTCCGAATAGGGACTCCCAAGTGGACCTGTACCAAGATGCTAGGGTGAAAATATTGGTCAACACTAAAGGAGACTTTAAAATTTACAATTTCTCCAGTTTTACTATTGAACAGGCGTTAATTGACTTATTGGCGCTTGGTAATACTTTCGTACCTAGCACTCAGTTCAATTTGACAGAGACTGTTATAGACCTGAAATGTTTTATACGGAAGTTAAACTTGAGATTATTGTTTTCAAACCCCTTGCATAATGATGAATGTACACTTAAACTGTCTAGTGTATTTAATCCGCCTGTACACCCTGATCTGGCTTTGTTTGAGAGAGTGTGTGAGTTTGACCTCAGATATCTAGAGGTTAACAAAAATAAGGGTACTACACACCCAAAATATAATATTTCTAAGGGACAAAGAGTCCTCTTAAATGAACTTTGCCATCTACCAGTGAGAGTGTTCAAACCGGATAAGGGGGGTGGGTTGGTTATCCTGGATAAAGTAGACTACATCCAGAAAATGGTTAACATCTTAGAGAGTCCAGCTTATACCAGGGCTTCCATTAACGAGATGAACAAGGCTTACTCCAGGAACAGGGGATATTTTCGTGACCTATTTTTAGCAGGAAAAATTGATAATGACACCTACCAATATATAGATATCACCACACCAAGGACCCCTGTTATCTTCGGAATTCCGAAGATTCATAAAGATCTTTACAACCCACCCATGAGAGCACTCATAGATGCAAGATCATCTATGACTTACCCATGTGCATGCCTAGTGGACAAAATTTTGTCTAAGTATATAAAAACAATCCCTCATATTTGTAAAGACTCCTGGGCCTTTCTTTCTGACATCAATAGGCTTCAGACAGACCCAAGGTGGAATTTTCTTACTATAGATGTAGTAGATCTGTATACATCTATACCCCACCTGGAAGCCACTGAGTGGATAGGGAGCCTTTTGAAGGACCTAGGTGCACCTGCTAATGAGATTGACACAGTAACAGAGTTGTTAGACATTATACTAACATCCAACTTTTTTACTTTTGACCAAAAATACTTTTTGCAAACACAAGGCATAGCCATGGGCTCACCATGTGGTCCATCAGTAGCTAATATATTCGTAGCATACTGGGAGAAAAAATTCGTCTTTGAACATTCCATGTACACTAATTTGGTAGTCTATTACACCAGATTCCTGGATGATATCTTTATGATATTTAAGGGGTCAGAACAGGATGCAGAGAGATTTCTTACATATATGAACAATACAACTGGATTCTTCAGATTTACACATAAATTTTCCACATCAAGTATAGACTACTTAGATGTTAAATTAGACAAGCATCCGGAAGATGGTTCACTAAACTCTTCAATACACAGAAAAATTACTTATTGTAACTCATTCCTTCACTACTCTAGTCAGCATCCATACAAACAAAAACGTTCTATCATCAAAGGCCAGTTGATTAGAGCTGTGAAGATGTGTAGCACTGAAGAGAGTTTCAATAGTGAATGTCAGCATCTCTATGATATGTTTAAAAACAGAGACTACCCTGAAGGACTCATCACTGAGTTAATAGAGGAAGTGAAGAACAAGCGAGAGAATGGGTTTTACACACCACTGTTACAAATTCATATTAGAGCAGACAGTGAGGGGTCAGTACATGTCCCTGGAGTAGAAAATATGGATTTGCGACCCCCTCTAACATCAAGTGGTGATGAAACAGTTAATTATTCTTGTAGCTTTATCACAACATACAGTATGGACTTTATGAAAATAAATTCCATTATTCATAAAAATTGGTCCTTCATTTCTAGTAATAGATTATTACTAGAAAAGTTGGGAACAAAACCGATTATCGTATATAGGAAAGGGAAGAACTTAAAAACTTTGCTGGAAAGTAATGTAAATGACGATTTATTTTCCAGACAAAAAGGTACATTCACCTGTGGACGGTGTAATTGGTGTAGTTGTGTAAAAACAGGAAGCTCATTCTCCATTAATGGTAGAAAGTATGCCATTGGACACAAGATGAACTGTGAGACTAGGTCTATTGTTTACCTTGCTGTCTGTGATAGTTGTTCGGCGTACTATGTTGGTAAAACCGACCGAAAATTTAGGGAGAGGATTTACCAGCATATGTACGCAGTAAGAAAGCACAACATCGAAAATGCTCTAGCTAAGCATGTAGACCAACATATAGGACATAAATTCTACTTTACAGCTATTGATCATATTCCACAGAGTAGTAGAGGAGGACCTACATCTATTAGGCTGGAAACCAGGGAGTTGGAATGGCAAATAAAATTAAATGCATTCAACTTCCCTGGTTTAAACGAAAATTGTAATATTTCTTGTCTGTTGAAATTGAAAAGTTATCTCAGATAGGAAATCAGTGGGTATGTTTTATAGTGGATTGCCATTGAACACTACTTGCCAACTTTAAGATACTTATTGAACTACAGTAAGGATGACTTTGTATAAGTGGGTATATGAACGAATTACAGCTACTGACCTAACATGTTTTTGCCCCACCATTTATGGTATATAACATCATTCCCCATACATGTTCCTTCTTATTTAAGGAAGTGTACTTAAATATCATAAAAAAAATTTTTTTTGGGGGGGCAATAAGATATGGTTATTATTTAAGAACTATATTGTTCACTTACACATATATATGTTTTGGAAAACTACATATATATTGAGTATTTCGGGACACAGTTGGAGTAACTATTATGAGGTGGGCATTGTTTAATGCAATATTAGACAACAAGTCATTGGATTTATGTATCTAAAAAGTACTTTCAAGCCCTAAGTGGCTGATTGTGTTATAAAAGGGGAAAGTTTGCCTGATGGGAACTGAAGGTACTAACAGAGAAGTTTTCAATGTTAGACTTGTGTCTTGAATGTTTTTTTCTCTTTTTAGTTTTTTTTTTATATACATAAAAAACGGACTTTTGGAAATGTCTTTTTTTAAAAAAAACGTTCTTTTTGAAATGGATCCTTTTTTAATAATTGTTTTTTAAGAAACGATTTTATAACTGCTGTCTAAACAGTACATATTGGTCACGGTTCCTTTAAGAAGTATAGTCGTAAGACTAGGAAGTGACGGATGTACGTTGCTAGCACAGTGCATAAATAACTTTGAGTTTTTAAATGAAAAAACATGTTTCTCTGAGGAAGCCATTCTAATTTGATTGGCGAAAACGCTGTATCTGGTTTTACAAATAAAATACTTTTTGCGTTCAGAACAACCTACGCTTGTTGGTACGATTTGTGGATTTGGAGCTGTTTTTCTTTTACTAGTATGGAGAATATCGATATCTGTGCAGTAACAGAAACCTGGTTCAAGGATCCTGAAAGCACCCCAGCACTACCCGGTTATACTTCATACCATGCTTTTTGGCCACAAAACTCAGACCGAACCACAAAAGGAGGGGGAGTATCCATATACATCAAAGATACCCACACCTCCAGGTTAGTGGCACTGCACGAAGCATCGGAGATCATCCATGTGCAACTAACAGTGGGCAAAACTGCCATTCAGTTTGTAGCCTGCTACAGACCACTCTCCCAAACACAGGATCCCCACTCAGCTTTCCTGAGAACACTAGAAAATATGAAGGTCTCTCCAAACACCATTATATTGGGTGACTTCAACTACCCAAACATTGATTGGGAAAACTACTCAAGCCCAAACACCCTCGCCCAACGGTTCCTAGAATTTATAAACTCAAATGCTATGGAACAACTGGTCACCACTCCCACAAGAGGGGAGAACATATTGGACATGGTCATTACCAACATGGGGTCTCTATGTTCCACAACAGAGGTATTCCCCTCATTGGTAAGATCAGACCATAAATTAATCTCACTGGACATCCATATCCCCATCCCCACCCCCAGCCAAGGAAACCACGGTGAAGAACTTCTCAAAAGCAAACTTCACACTTCTCAAAATCAAGGTGGAATCTTTCAAAGGCCCAGGGCCAGTGAAAACTACGGCCCAAAACGCAGAATCCTTTACAAAAGCTTTCTATGGACACCTACAGGAATGCATGGAGCATGCTATCCCAAATAAAACCAAGACTCACTCCTCCAAAGGCAGGAGACCTGTCTGGTGGACCCCGGCCATAAATAAGCTATATAACAGAAGGAGGAAGCTACTCTAAATAAAAATCTGCCTAAGCAGCAGAGACCTCCAAAGCAGACACCCAAGCAACCGCTACCCCAAAACAAAACATGTGCAACACATAGCTCACAAAGCCAGTGTGCCGAACAGTCACAGCCCTTAAGGCTAAACAACACACCTGATACACTTGTAATAGGTGACTCTATCGTCAGGCACACTGACGTCCCGTTCACCAGGCTGAACAAGGAGAAGGTCACGGTGAGCTGCCTGCTGGGTGCTAGGATCCGCCACATAACACAAGCACTCAGGTCACTCCAAGGCAAGTACAAATATGACTCAGTCATTGTCCATGCTGGTGTGAATGACCTGAGATGTACCTCCCTGGACTACATGAAAAGAGACATAGAGGAGCTCTCTGAGCATGTAGCCCAGGCCGGTATGACCCTGACCTTGAGTAGCATCTTACCCTCACCAAGAATGATGCCACAATATGAAGACAAGATGATCAATTTCAACAATTGGCTTAAATATTGGTGTCATTCAAAGGGGATCCAATGCCTGTCAGCCTGGGATGACATGCTCGACAAGCCACGTTGCTTTGCTAGGGATGGCTTGCACCTGTCACCCCTGGGCTTTCGGATATTGGCAAAGGCTCTTGCTACCCCCATAGTGCCTTTTTTAGGCAAGGCTCAAAAGACAAACCCACCTCCATAGGTATCACAAGGGATAAGAAACTAAGAGTAATGCTACTCAATTCCAGAAGTCTAAAC
Source organism: Protopterus annectens (assembly GCF_019279795.1). Lineage (NCBI taxonomy): Eukaryota > Metazoa > Chordata > Ceratodontiformes > Protopteridae > Protopterus > Protopterus annectens. The sequence goes on from NC_056745.1 coordinate 697,477,842, forward strand.
CTCAAGATGCACGCACTCGAAACTCTCCTTAGCATGGAGAACATCGATATCTGTGCAGTAACAGAAACCTGGTTCAAGGCTCCTGAGAGCACCACAGCACTACCAGGTTATACCTCATACCATGCTTTTCGGCCCCAAAATTTGGACCGAACCACAAAAGGAGGGGGAGTATCAATATTCGTCAAAGATACTCACACCTCCAGGTTGGTGGCACAGCACGAAGCATCAGAGACTATCCATGTGCAACTAACAGTGGGTAAAACTGCCTTCCAGTTTATAGCCTGCTACAGACCACCCTCCCAAACCCAGGAACCCCACTCGGCCTTCCTGAAAACACTGGAAAATATGAAGGTCTCTCCAAACACCATTATATTGGGCGACTTCAACTACCCAAACATAGACTGGGAGCATTACTCTAGCTCCAACACCCTAGCCCAAAGGTTCCTAGAATTTATAAACTCAAATGCTATGGAAGAACTTGTTACCACTCCCACAAGAGGGGAAAACTTACTGGACCTGATCATCACCAACATGGAGACTCTATGCTCCAGACCAGAAGTGTATCCCTCACTGGTAAGATCAGACCATAAACTAATCTCACTGGATATTCACATCCTGACTCCACCCCCTGCCCTGAAAACCACAGTGAAAAACTTCTCTAAAGCAAATTTCACACTCCTCAAAACCGAGGCGGAATCCTTCAAAGCCCCCGGGCCTGTGGAAAATACAGCCCAGACCGCAGAATTCTTTATAAACGCATTCTATGAACACCTTCAGGAATGCATGGATCATGCAATCCCAAATAAAACCAAGACCTAATCCTCCAAAGGCAGATGTCCTGTCTGGTGGACCCCAACCATAAACAAACTATACAATAGAAGGAGGAAGCTACTACATGATAGAGCAAAATCCCAAAAAGGGAAGGCATCTCTGATCAGTATTAGCAAAAAACTACGGGCACTCATAAAATCGTCTAAGGTCAGCTTCGAGAGAAAAATTGCACAGGACACTAAGGATAATCACAAGGCTTTCTTTAGTTATGTTAGGAACCTGGGTGGGAATTCCCAGATATGCTCAGAATTAGTCCAAAATGACAAAAAAATACACCAAACCCACAGACATTGCCAACATCCTAGCTGACAGGTTCAGCACAAACTTCTCCCCCCCTCCCCACCAAAAGGGCAAATATCTATCCCAGCAGAGTGCTGCCCCCCTGACATCTTAGATGCTCAGGTAAGAGCTGCCCTCTCCAAAGCAAAAAACACAGCATCAATGGGACCAGACAGTGTCCCGGACTGCATCCTACATGAACTCCAAGAAGAGCTAAACCCAAACATAAAACTACTGTTCAATCTCAGCCTTACTACAGGATATGTACCCAAAGTGTGGCGTACAGCAACAGTGGTCCCTCTCCACAAAGGTGGTGCCTCAATGGATCCTGGAAACTATCGCCCCATAAGCCTGACTAGCTTGGTCTGCAAAGCTATGGAAAGGATCATCATGGACCTCATAAATAAAGATATTGGGGACCTACAGACACTGGATCCTACCCAGTTTGGCTTTGTTAAGGGCATATCCTGCCTCTTAAACCTGGTTGATTTCTTTGAAACAGTCACCAAGGCCATTGACGAGGGGAAGGCGGTCCACACAGCCTACCTGGACCTCGCAAAAGCCTTCGATACAATACCCCACTCGGGCATTATAGATAAGCTCACCAGCTTAAATATAAACCCCTATGTCACTAGATGGGTTGAAAACTGGGCTCAAGGACAGAACCCACATGGTTAGAATTGCTGGAGCCATGTCAGACTCCAAACCAGTTACAAGTGGCATCCCACAAGGCTCAGTCCTGGGACCTCTCTTGTTCGGTATATATTCCGCGGAGGTACAGGCCAACACAGAAGGACTGTGGCTGACCAAGTTCGCAGATGACTGCAAACTGGGTGCCATAATTGACTCTCCAGCTGACACAAGCATCCTCCAAAAGGGCCTCATAGAAACAGACAACTGGTGCCAGAGCCATGGCCTCAAGCTAAACACCAAAAAGTGTATAGTCATCCCTTTGGCAAAAACAAAGTGCCACAAATTACCACATAGGTGGTAATCCATTAAGTACAGAAGAAGTAATTAGGGACCTGGGGACCCAAGTTGATAGCAATCTCTCATTTGACAACCACGTGGCCAAAGTGGTTAGAAAAACATTTTATATAGCCCACCTAATCATGAAGGTATTCACATCTAGATCAGGGGAGGTCATCGTGCCTCTTTACTCATCCCTCATCAGGCCAATAATTGAGTACAATGCCCCTTTAAGGATGTACCTTACCAGACACCTGCAGCAACTGGAAAGACCCCAAAAGTACCTCACCAAGAGGATCAAAGGGCTCAAACAGATGCCATACGCTGCCCGGTTAAAGAAACTCCAGCTCTACTCAGTGGCATACAGCCTGCTCAGAGGTGATCTGTGCCTGACGTATAAAGCCATGTCCAACCCGGAATTAATGGACATGCTGCACCTTAGAAAATCCAAATCCCATCGAGCTACGCATTCAAGAGACTTGAACCTCAGCACTGAAATAAATAGGACATGCTGGAGGGACAGATTCATAACCCAGATGCTCCCTTCACTCTGGAATAAAATCCCAGTCCAGGTTAGGCAGAGTTCCTCATTGACTCTCTTCAAGAGGAATCTTGATGAGTGGATAGGAGATTGTAGGTTTACCCCGGGTATCACTTCTGTGTCACTGTTAGACAGAGGCACAGTATACTAACCTCGAAAAAGGGCATAGCAAAATTAATTTAAAATGGGTGGTGAAAGCCAAACACGCTCTGGCTTGGCTTATAAATGCCCTAGGGCAGATAGCCTAGTATGAACCTATGAACCTATGAACATATGAACTACATGATAGAGCAAAATCTCAAAAAGGGAAGGCATCTCTGATCAGTACTAGCAAGAAACTACGATCCCTCATAAAATCATCTAAGGCAAACTTAGAAAGAAAAATTGCACACGACACTAAGGATAATCACAAGGCCTTCTTTAGTTATGTCAGGAACCTGGGTGGCAACTCCCAGATATGCTCTGAGTTAGTGCAAAATGACAAAAAATACACCGAACCCACAGACATTGCCAACATCCTGGCAGAAAGGTTCAGTGCAAACATCTCCCCCCACTTCCCCTCCAAAAGAGCAAATGTCTATCCCAACAGAATGTAGCCTCCCTGTGATCACAGATGCACAGGTGAGAGCTGCCCTCTCCAAAGCAAAAAACACAGCATCAATGGGACCAGACGGTGCCCCAGGCTGTGTCTTACATGAGCTCCAAGAAGAACTAAACCCTCACTTAAAGACACTGTTCAGTCTCAGCCTTACTACAGGATATGTACCAAAGGAATGGCGTACAGCAACAGTGGTCCCGCTCCACAAAAATGGTGCCACAACGGACCCCGGAAACTATCGCCCTATAAGCCTGACCAGCCTGGTCTGCAAGGCTATGGAGTGCATCATCATGAAAATCATAAACAAGGACATTGGGAACCTCCAGACACTGGATCCTACCCAATTTGACTTTGTTAAGGGCAGATCTTGCCTCTTGAACCTGGTCAACTTCTTTGAAACTGTTACCAAAGCCATAGATGAAGGGAAGGTAGTCCACACAGCCTACCTGGACCTTGCAAAAGCCTTCAACACAATACCCCACTCGGGCATCATAAATAAGCTCACCAGCTTAAATATCAACCCCTATGTCACAAGATGGGTTGCAAACTGGCTCAGGTATAGAACCCACATGGTCAGAATTGCAGGTGCCATGTCAGACTCTAAACCAGTTACAAGTGGCACCCCACAAGGCTCAGTCCTGGGACCTCTCTTGTTCGGTATATATTTCTCCGAGGTACAGGCTAACACGGGTGGACTATGGCTGACAAAGTTCGCAGATGACTGCAAACTGGGTGCCATAATCGACTCTCCGGCTGACATGAGCATCCTCCAAAAGGGTCTCACAGAGACGGATAACTGGTGCCAGAGCCATGGCCTAAAGCTAAATGCCAAAAAGTGCATTGTCATCCCCTTTGGGAAAAACAAAGTGCCCACAAATTACCACATAGGTGGTAATCCATTAAGTATGGAAGAAGTAATTAGGGACCTGGGGACCCAAGTAGATAGTAATCTCTCCTTTGACAATCATGTTGCCAAAGTAGTCAGAAAGGCCTTCTATATAGCCCACCTTATCATGAAAGGGTTTGCATCTAGATCAAGAGATGTCATTGTGCCCCTCTACTCATCACTTATCAGACCCATAATTGAATACAATGCCCCATTTGGAATGTACCTTACCCAACACCTGCAGCAAATGGAAAGACCCCAAAAGTACCTCACCAAGAGGATCAAGGGACTCAAACAGATGCCCTATGCACTTCGGCTAAAGAACCTCCAGCTCTACTCAGTTGCGTACCGCCTACTCAGAGGCGATCTGTGTCTGACGTATAAAGCCATGTCCAACCCAGAATTAATGGACATGCTCCACCTCAAGAAATCCAAATCCCTTAGAGCTACATGCTCCAGGGACTTGAACCTCGGCACAGAAATAAATAGGACATGCTGGAGGGACAGATTCATATCCCAGAGGCTCCCCTCACTCTGGAACAAAATCCCAATCCATATTAGGCAGAGCCCCTCACTGACCCTATTCAAGAGAAATCTTGATGAGTGGATGGGAGACCGTAAGTTTACCCCTGGGATCTCTTCTGTGTCCTTGCTAGACAGAGGTACAGTAAACTAACCTTAATATGGCTACCTTCTGTGACCTATTATACAGAGGCACAGTCAACTAATCTAACAGGGTGGCGGAAACCAAACACACTCTGGCTAGGCTTATAAGTGCCCTAGGGCAGATAGCCTAGTATCAACCTATGAACCTATGAACACGCATCACTTCTCTGCTATTGCTACTTTCCCCATCCTTAGTTAGGTGCCATAAAAAGACTGGTTGTTGGACGGAAGTAGAAGAGGTCTCAGAACTAGATTTACTTCTATATTCACCATGGCCAGAAGGATTGCACTCACAGCTGACTTGTTGATATGACAACCTCCCAATGGGAGAAACTATTTTTCCTGGACAATGAAAGAGGTGAGATGGTCTTCCATCATGTAGACTCATGACAGTCTCTTCCCAAAAGAAAGGGAAACCTACAATGAAACTGGTGGGATATTCCAATCCAAGATCCAGCAAAGCAGCTCTGAAAACAGAAGAAGACTACAGCGCAAGATGACTCTGCAGACACTGACAACAACATCTTCAGGCGCACAAAAATGATGAAGACTGTGTTACGTTTAGTCCCAGAAAACATAGGAAAGTGTGACCCTGAACCATGCTTTGGGCCATCATCCAAGCTTCTGAAGATGTGACATCCTACGAGTTCTCAACAGACAGAAATGATTGACGTAAGAAGATATCCAGTTTTGAGCAGATGAAGCCAATCCTCTAAGACAGGATTTTCACTCAGTACACAGTAACCTCCACAAACTGCAGCCATGGGAATGTACAAAGGAGGCCTCCTTGGCAGGACTTCCAAGAACAAGTTATCCAAGGTTGAGGAAATCATGCAGCGCCTTTCTCTGCAAGAACTCTGTCACATTGCTAGCATCTCTGTGATATGTGAGAGTCCAGGCTTGAAAAAATTACAGCATTTTGTACTGAAAGTGGTGCTCAGAAACAAACCAAAAAAACCTACAGACCCCAGACAATGATATGCCAGAAGGCATCTGAAGCATCCACTGGCACCATGCAGGCATCCAAAGGCAGCAGAGGAATGACTCTCCTGAAGACTCACCATGAATAACTTGGCATACTTAATGTGCTCATTGATGTGTATGAGGTCTAGAATGGGAAGGAAGCCCCATACTCCTTCAGAGCTAAGAAGAGGTGGGAGTAGAACCCTGACCTTACACCAAAGGAGAAGCAGCCTCTCTGGCTTCTTTGACAAGTGCACTTTGAATTTATTCCAAGAGGTCTGCGGAGATAGTCAGTTCTGTGAGCATAGCTTTTCCTATGGGAGGGCCTATAAATTCAAAGACAATGTCTTCCATGTCCATGGCAAGAACATACTGATCCTTCATGATGCTCCATTTTCGGGGGAACTTGGAGAACTGCTGCACTAGCTAATTCTATAGTCAGAACTGTGGCTGCTCTGCCTGAGAAGGTTATCATCTTGAGCAACTTAGCTAGCTCCAGTGGGGCTTCACTTTTGTGAGATACCCAGACCTAGAAGAAGAAGAAGAAAGGGAGCCCAAGTGGGGGTTATAGAATTTCTTCAAAGTTGTGATGGCTTGTTCTTTCTTCTGGAGGTCATCAACCATATTCTGAAGAAGACCTCCCCAGCACAGAAAGTCCATAAATGCCTACCTTGAGCATTATCTTAAGGGAAGAGGAGCTTCAGGCATACCATCCTATGCAAGAACTTGAATGAGTCTAGTTCTCCAGCCATAGCATCAGGACAGTCATAGTTACAGAAAGCCATGTGACAGCCTATATTGGAAGCTACAGCCAACTCCTCTGTGAATTTAGACTCACAGATGCCCAAAAGCTTTCCCTGAGGCTGATCCGTTAGAGAGGAGTGCAACATGACAGGTGAGACACACAGTTGATGTATCTAAGTTCCAATGTATTACATGGCAACACCTTCTTATTCACCTTGTCTTTTTGTTAAGAGGCAGTGTAGCAAAATATTGTGAGATTTAGAAACAGATGAAAAGATCACATAGGATCCCTGGATCTTGCTTTACATTATGAGGATATCATACAAGATGTCAGCATTTTTGGGAGCCAGTGGAGAAGTACTTGGGATTTACCGAGCTGCATAAATGACAACCTTAGTAACAGGCTCCATACTGGGATGATCTAGAACACTTCTCAATTCTTTCTCAGTGACTCATTCAGTTATCCTGGAGAGAAGGAATAGGGATCACAGACCAGTCCATGGTGAACTTCAAAAATATTCAATTTTCTCCAAAGAAGTGTTCATCAGTGGAGAGCTGCAGGAAGTAGAAGTGTTGTGTTTATCTTATGTCAGGTACAATGACTTCTCTTAGTGGGCTGTGGGAGAGAGAAAGAGAGAGAGAGAGACTCTTGCTGCTCTGCTTCTCCTCTGGGGCACCATGGTCAGTGTCTGTGGAGTCAAATGTCACATGGGTGAGTGACAGGTCTCAGTAGTCAGTGTAGCATTGCTCAAGCATTCTTGCCATGCTGGCTCATGGACTTGACAGGCTTTCACTGGGCCTGGCATTGCTGTTTGGTGATAGTCCCTAAAGGTGAAACCCTACTCTTATGGAGAGAGTTCCCACCAGCCCTCATATGACTGCCTAAAGTCTAGGCAACTACAGACACACACACACACACACACACACACACACACACACACACACACACACACACACACACACACACACACACACACACACACACACACACACACACACACACACACACACACACAAACCCACTCACTCGCACATTAATCTAGAACACCCTGCAATTCCTCATCACCCTGAGCCATCAAATCATGCTGGACCCTGAAGAGACCTTTGCTAAAGAGGTCACCTCTATCAGTGATATAACTGAGCTGCACACTGAGAAAATGAATGACCTTGCCACAGAAGCAGTCTGGACAACATTATTTTCTGAACATTTGAACAGGCATTGGGGTAGTACTGACATCCTGGAACACCAGCCTGCACCAAGATGGCAGTCATGAAGACATCTTTCCTTATCTACTCATCATCTGCTAAATCAGAGTTAGGAAGCAAAAATGAACTCTCATTAGTCAAAGACAAGTACACCACATGTGAGGGCTTTGAAGGCCGTTCCTTGGATGAAATTAATTTCAGTACAATATGACCATTTTTCCATCTAATACTTTAACCCTATAGTGGTACTCTGGCAAATGCCTGTTTCTGTAGTGAGACAAACTAATTCTGTGTAGTTTGTCATTGTCATATTCTGAATAATGGAGTAGGACAGTAACTTATCCTTCCTGTAACATTGGGTGGTCAGTTTGAATTGCTGGCCCTTACAGAATGCTAACCAATATAGACAACTCCTAACCAATATTGATAGTGTTGATGTAGGTCTTGCTTTGTAGCATGATGGACACACAAACGCTGAGTTGGCTTTGTGTTTTAAGCATCAAACACAGAAACTTTTCCGTAAAGAAAGTCACAATCAAGGACAAAGCTGTGTGAGAAGCAGGAAAGAACTTGTGGTCTGAAATACAAATTGTTCTCTCCTAATGCAGTGCAGTGCATGATATCATGCCATGTACCAGTGAAGAACATGCATTCCATGATAGCTTTAGAATAAAACAGCCAAATTGGAGAAGACGGGATAATTCTAGTTTCAGGTACACTAATGAAATTCCTAGTTCTAGGAATAGACTCTGTCTGCACCAAGTTTTTCATAGTTGGTGCTCTTTCTAAAAGCTCGTTTGTCTACCTAATGCAGTGACCTCATACCTCTCAACTGTCCAGTTTTTCACAGAATGCCCAGATTTTTGCCTCATATTTTTTGGTCTGTTCCTCATAAAGTTTGTGTTTTTCCTAGCAAATCACTGAGGACTGAAGTCACTAAATAATGGCAGACATTCAGTTTTGACTTCATAGTCTTTAGTAATTGTATGCTAAAACAAAACATGCTGTTCTAGTAAATTTAGAAGTTTATAAGGGCAATATTTAAAATCTGTCCCTAGTGTTGGACCTTTGTCCCTCAATTATTTTATGCTTTGTCCAGATTTCCTATGCTAAGAGGTTGAGAGGTATGAGTGACCTAGAATGCAAACAAAATGTCTAGACCATAAGGATTAATGGAAAGAGAAAGGCCAAAAGGACCAATGCTTAACCTACCTATGGTAGTTAACAGAACTTGTGAAGATCTAACGAAATGAGAGACTAGGATGCTGAGGTCAGAGCAGAGCTTGCTGTTAATGTTAGCAGCACTGAAAGACAGCTGAATGTTACTAGATTTGTGATCTAGAGGGATAAAGTCTTGACTAGGAAGCACATAACCCAGGACTGACTAGTAGAGACAGATCATGAAGGTGGAAATGAGCAGCTAGTGCTGACTCCTTCATCCTGGGTGGAGAGAGGTGGTTGAACTTGATGCAACAGTGACTTGGGGTCATTCACATGTTTGGTCTGCCAAGCAGCAAGTATCATAGAAGAACTTCTTACTGATGCATTTCTGAGCTAGCATTAAGGGCACCAACCTGGCTGAGTGCATGTCATAATGACCAGCGAGTGAGATTAGCGACCAAAATCATCAACCTGTATATATAGCAGTCTCTCCATTGACCAACTCTTACCAGTGCAACTAGTCAGATAACCATAGGAAGAAGTGATAAATGGACTGATGGTTAGTAGGTATGAGCAAGACAAAGACTTGGAAAAAACTGCAGTCACAGTATCTGCAAAATAAGGTATCTACTGCCATTATGACATGTCATAGTGCTGAGGATGTCCCTTTTTCATAGTCTGTTCCATCTAACTAAAGCTGAACTTAAAATTAATTTTAGTAAGCCATCATTTAGATTTGGTCTACTTGACTAAGTTCATATAGCAGGGCGCAAACATTCCTGGCCCATATAGGTTCATAGGTTCATAGGTTCATAGGTAGGTACTAGGCTATTGGCCCTTGGGCCTATATAAGCCTAGCCAAAGGTACCCTGGCTTTCGCCACCCAAGAAAATTATTTTCCTGTGCCACTGTCGAGCAGAGCCACAGAAGTGATCCCCGGGGTGAATTTCCTATCTCCCATCCATTCATCAAGATTTTTCTTGAACAGTGCTAATGAGGAGCTTTGTTTGATATAGATAGGTAGTTTGTTCCAGAGTATGGGAAGTCTCTGGGACAGGAATCTATCCCTCCAGCATGTTCTGTTTATTGTGGTGATGAGGTTTAGGTCCCTAGAGCATGTAGCTCATAGGGATTGGGATTTCTTTAAGTGGAGCATGTCTAAAAGCTCTGGGTTTGACATAGCTGTGTGTGTTAGGCAGAGATCGCCTCTGAGCAGGTGATATGCAATGGAGTAAAGCTGCAGTTTTTTTGAGATGGTCTGCATAGGGCATCTCTTTGAGGCCGGTAATCCTCTTTGTGAGGTATTTCTGTGGCCTTTCCAGTTGTTGTAGATGTCTTGTGAGGTACATACCAAAAGGGGCATTGTACTCTATAATGGGTCTATGACTGATTTACTCACCTAGTTCATACTGTTAGACTGCACAGTATACCCCCTTTGTACTACAACCATGAATGGCAATGGAAGATGGCTGTGATAGGAAAGTAGGACAGGTGCCTGAAAGCTGTGAATAACATTAGCAATAATTCTGAACTATCAGAATGGGTGGGGGATATCATCTCTATGGGATGCTACCAACACCAGGGAGTGTATCTTTGCAGAGAAGATAATAACAATGAAACATGGTATGAGTTTGGGCAAATTTATCATGCTTAATGTTAAGTGGAAAACAAGTGAAAATCTGTAAACACTTCACATGATAGTCAATATAACAGGCATCCATATCATGTTGTATGTGTATATTCACGTCTATTTTGCTTTGCTACATTAAAAAAGTTCTAAATATAGTTTCACTGTGTACGCGTGCATGTGTGTGTGTGTGTGTGTGTGTGTGTGTGTGTGTGTGTGTGTGTGTGTGTCTGTGTATTTACATTTGTGTATTTATGTGTGTACGCTTCATATGGGTGCATGTGTATATTCATGTCTTTGTATTTTGCATTGCTACATTATAAAGTTCTAAATATAGTTCCACAGTGTGTGTGTGTGTGTGTGTGTGTGTGTGTGTGTGTGTGTGTGTGTGTGTGTGTGTGTGTGTGTGTGTGTGTGTGTGTGTGTGTGTCCGTGTGTTTACTTTTAGATGAAAGCACTCTCTATTTCCCCTCCCCCAGTTCCCAGAATTCTACAGTTTTCCATCTTGTATATGTTCTTCTACTGCTGGATGTATAGACTGCCATGCAGAGACTATGTGTTCCACTGTACCCTTATTCCCAAGACCTCAAAGCACTGCATACCTAAAGGAGACATATGCTACAATGCTGTGTGCATTTCCATTCATCTCTGTGCACCTTCTCCTTGCTCTTACATACCTAAAACAGACCTAAAGGAGACACATGCTACAATGCTGTGTGTGTTTATGTTTACCTCTGCGCACCTTGTCCTTGCACTTACATACTGTACCTAATACAGCCTAAAGGAGACACATGTCACAATGCACTGTGCATTTACATTCACCTCTGTGCGCCTTGTCCTTGCACTTACATTCCTAATACAGCCTAAAGGAGACACATGCCACAATACTGTGTGCATTTACCTTCAGCTCTGTGCAACTTGTCCTTGCACTTACATTCCTAATATAGTACAGGGTTCACTAGAGACAGAGTATGGTCAAATGGGGCTCTAAACAGGGTAATGAACTGGGCTGTCACTCCACAGCTGTACACTTGGTGTCTGTCCTCATTTACAATAAAACACTGTTGAAAACTGTCAGTGAGCATACTATTTCTTTGTTTTGGGTTTTTTTTTCTGTGATTAGAGATTTGGGTTTAATTTAAAACTGTTATTTCAAATTTTATAGTAATGTAAAATAAGCGTGAGCAAAAGTAAACTTCTTTTCCCCTGAAACATTTTATAAAAATTAATCTGGTAAATGATTAAACTGCATAGTCAAACAGCATATGCTGAAGCAGTAATGACTTGTCTATATGAAGGAAGCAAGAATTTGAAAGATAAACATGCAACACTTTCACTAACAGCTTAGGACAGCCCACTAGATGCAAGCATCCATTTTCAGGGGCAGCCTAGGAGAATTGTTTGTAGAATTGACTTGGTCAGAATCACTCTGCAGACAAATGAAGGCTAAAGGACTCAGATCCTGCACTATGGAAGCACCTCATAGCCTTACTCATCTTCATTAAGTCCCAGATAGATTACTGTAACTCAACACAGTGCATTTCACACCTGTTTGCCTGAAAAAACAAGGTTAATTAAAATGTATTCACAGTTAAAATATCAATATTAAACTTGTAGACGTCTTACTGTCCAGTTTACTCACACTCAAATGATAAACACACCATCAACAGTCAACAAAACAGGGAAACCAAGGATCATTCCAGAGAGGGCTCTACTTTATTTAACTGAAAGCTGATTCCAGCAAATGCAAATCCATCGACACAAATGCATCGAACCGTGAAATAAGCAAACTCACAAAACCATGAAATTACTGCAAAATTCGAAATGTGGAAGTTTTTTGGTTGGTCTGTCTGAGCTGCAGATCTGTAAAGTAAGTGTGCGATAGTTACGGACATTAGGGTGCGGGTTGTGCATAGATAGGTAATGTAATATGGGTAATGTATTTAACGTTTAGTGTAAGGTTTGAGGTAGGGGTTTGGTTAGTATATGTGTGTGGTTTATTTATTTTGTTTGGGTATAGCTCCGTAGGGTAAGTGTGCGGTAGTTACAGACCTTAGGGTTAGAGAGGTGTTAAGGAGAGTGCATAGATAGTGGTGTATGTGGGATTTAGTGTAGTGTTAGAAGTAGGGTTTTGATTGGTGTATGTTTATGGTTTATTTATTTTGTTTGGGTGGGTAGTGTGTTTTGGGCGGTGGGGTTGGCTGAGTATGACAAATCGGTATTTTGAGTTTTGTGAGTTCACTCATTTCGCGGTTCGATGTATATGTGTCTATGGATTTGCATTCGCTGGAATCAGCTTTTGGTCAATTAAAGTAGACCCCATTCCAAAGAGCATGGCTCAGATAATGATGTTCATGTTTACTGCAATTAATTCCTTCCTCTACACCATAATTACTGTGTTGCAGAAACCAACTATTTATACTGAGACACAATTCATTTATTTATTTATTTGACATTTGTTAACCACGATAGTCTGACTGGGCAAACAGCCCATTTTCAGCATAAACCCAGGGAGAAAAGCTCCTTACATGAAAACCATATCCAGTCTATGATAAGGACATAAAAATATCAAACAGAATTAATACTGACAACAGGTAATTGAGTGTGATACAAAACAGTAATAAACATACAAAAAGAATACATATTTAGATACAACATTTGTGCAAGAAATAGTACAGTTAGTGAAAATAGTTAAGGTATAAGAAGAAATATAGTAAGCAAAGTATAAAAGTCCAGTGAATGGGAAAAAAAGAAGAGATCCCAATGCACCACCCCCTGGCTCTCTCAACATCTTAGCTCAGATCGGAGACAAAGACCAAAAAATCAGGAACAGATTTCGGATGTTTCTCATATATTTGAAATGTTTCTGTAACAAAAAGCTATGCATTAACAAACATTTTCTGAAGCATATAAAGTCTGAAACTCATGGCTACCATTTTTAATGAATACAATCCAGAAAAATTCTCCAGAAAATCAGAAATTTTACAAGGAACAGACAAAAATACCTCTCAACTTCTTTGCTCAGCAGTTCTTGATAAAGGCCCAAATTTTAAATACCATTTTCTTTTGCCTATTTGCTAACCAGGTAAACTCACTGTAAAAGTGTCCCCTTTCAGTGATGACACATGAGCACTGTCTGAGTGACATGATCAAAGCCACACAGTAGACAAGTGGAGGTGAAAGGATTCAAACCCTGCAGTTTTGATTACAGGAAGTTTTTTAGTAGTTTAGAGACTTAAATAGCAGACAAATCAAATTAACTTGAAATGCATTTTCTGATCAATATCAGAAAATAAAGAAGTTAATGCAGTTCTAACGGGTAGCGCAGTGGATTTAGGCATTGCTTCTTTTTGTAGTCAAGACTGCAGGGTTTGACTCTTTCTGGTTCCACTTTCCTGCTATGTGACTCTAAGTAAGTCACTTAAGCAGAGAGTGCTCCTGGGACTTGACAAAAAAGATATTGTTAGAACAAGAATAATAATAACCATGACACTGTAATGACTGGTATTATTAACTAATAGTAATTCCCAGTGATTTACCTGAAATTGTGTTTTCAGGCTGGAGGCAGATGCAGTCCCCTGGAGGCATCTTTCACCCTTGAAGGGAACAGGGAATATGAACACACACACACACACACACACACACACACACACACACACACACACACACACACACGCACACAGGCATGCATGCACAAAGACACACGCGGGCACACACGCATGCACGCACAAACACACACGCGGGCACACACGTGCGCATGCACGCACAAACACACACACACGCGCATGCACGCACAAACACACACACGCACACATGCACACAAGCACACACACGCGCGCATGCACAAACACACACACACATATACACACTTTCAACTTGCTCAGAGGTTGCAAAGATAGATCTTCACAAGAAATGTTGTGTCATCTGCAGAAACAAATCTCCCACACAGTGCAGGCTGAGCTGCAGTAAAAATCTCCTGCTATCTATCTATCTCCTGCTTTGTGCACTACAGTGTAAGGATCAAATCTCCCAGGAAGTGCTTCTGGGCTGAAACAGATGACTGGTGCTTCCAACCTGTACCTTCCAGAACAGCTGAGTAGGTAATCATGGGGTTTGTTTTATTTTGTTTCTTTTTCTTAAAGGTACAGAGTATAGGAATGGATCTGACCCTGGAGTGCACATGTTGCCATGCTATACATTTCTTTTCATATAATTTCTAAGCCACTCACTTCAGTATGTACAAAGGTACACCTAGATACAGCGCTGATCATCCATTCCACACTGTATTTCGCCACTACAGTGTACATACCATGTCTGATTATTATACAAGCAGTGTTGTTACCAGTTTGACCTGGAGGACCTACAGCTTGTCATGCTGTACTCCCTGCTTGTTTGTGCCTGCTCTGGTGCAGTATTACATACTTGACAGTGCTCTGTACACTGATGAGATGTGCCTTACTGATCTCATGGGCACCATGCCATGCGTCTCATTTGGTAGCCCATCGACTGCATACTGACTTGGACACTATCCTCTTCATTAATCACAAATCTATCTGTCCTATAGCAGACATGCCCTCTGTCCTGCATGTAATACACAGTGCAGATGGTCTCTGGGAACTGAGCCACCTGTATTTTTATTTATTTGACTATACATTTATATTTGCTTGATGACTAAGTGGACATGCTGCCCTCTCTGGGCTTTATTTAGACATAAATCAAGCCATGTTCCATAGCACAGTACATAAAAGTAATTACAATATTAACTGCATACATACAAGATATCCCCTAAGATTATAAAATGGTTAGCCGTGTATTTTCCATTTCCTTATATATACTTTATACTGCCATCAGATAAAATGAATGTGTATTCTGCATGTAAGTAGGGATATTTTCTAAAGTTATAATGCCTCCTACATCCAAACTGGAGAAAACCTGTGCAAATTCCTGCCATTTTATTAATACACCCTTGAACCCTGTTATAAGGGTGTTAGATGAAGATGGCTAGGTTATTTCAAAGCTTAGAACATCTGCAGTCAATGTATATCCACCCAATCCTAAATGAACCCTCACCTTTTCTAGATGGACAGGACTGTAATTTTTTTCCTAATTAAAAAAAGAAAGAGAAAGAAAGGAAAATAGAATAACTTTTTGACAAATTTTGTTTTATTTGGCTTCAGTGTGTCAGTTTATTACAATCAAGTTAGTCTTTGAACCAAATTGAATTCACCAGAGAAGTGAATTCAGGCAAGGAAAATATCACCAGGTCATCAAAAAAGAGAGTACCTTCCAGACATGGACTGATCTTTGGTAGATTGCCAGTCAATAGTGAAAAAAAATGAACCCTAGTACTGACCAAAAGAGACGGGTCTGTATTAGGTAACCGAAAGTTTTATTCAGCGAACGCTCGCATGAGCAAAAACACTGGAAATCGAACTTCTTACAGCCCCCCACACCCCACGCTAACTATACATTCCAACTTCGAGATCACACTACAGTGAGGAAAGGGCAAATATCCCACTCCTCACTGTGCCACGACCCCACAAACACCCTTTGGATTTCCAGCATTTTCACTCGTGAGCATTAGCTGAATAAAACTTTCTGTTATCTAATATAGACCCAAAGAGACACTGATCTGTGTATCGCTAAGTCCTGAATACCATTGGGGCTGCTATATTTTACTCAATTTATAGCAGCTTGATAAAGATGATTTAGGTATAAACCCTAGTGCCAACCTTAAATGTAGGCAAACTAAACAGGAATATAATTTTCTGTGGACTAAAACTTCCCAAACTGTAAATAATATACAATGGGAAAGTCAAAGAGAATCAGGCCTGAGGTGCATAAACAACCAAAGATTGCCTTTGACAAGCCACATAAAGTGAGTTCTTTACAGGTCTAGATCACATACAAAAGACATATTCATGTCTTATAGAAAAAATACATTAAGTAAATATATTGGCCACAGTATGTAATGCTAGTTATCTTTTACAACCTTTTTGTTTCAAGCTGTAGGTGACACTTTAGTAAACTACTAAATTGAGACTGTTTTGCAAGGTAGCAATCTGAAGTTTCCCTCCACTAAATAATTTACACAATAAGGAATCATCGGTATATGCAAGGCTAATGACCACTATGGCCCTTATAAGCCTAGCTGTGCAACTCAAATGTGACCCACAAATTTTATTTTATATGGGAGCTGATTTACTGACTGCCTCTGTCCATCAGAGAAGTAGGTGCCAGACCGGGGTGAATTTCCGATTACCCATCCACTGGTCCAAGTTGCACTTAAATAAGAGGAGCTCTGCTTCACATGGATGAAGAGCCTGTTCCAGACAATTGGAATTCTCTGAGTAACACATATGCCTCTCTAACATGTCCTATTTATGTTGCAAACAAAATTTAGGTCTTTTAGTCTAGTAGTTCTGATGCTGTTTATTTTTTGGATGTGCAAAAGGTTCATCAAAACAGGGTCCAGGGGTGCACTGTATGCCAGGCAAAGATCACCTCTCAGAAGTATGTATGATACCAAGAAAAGACTTTGAGGCAATCAGCTTAGGATACTGTGTTTACTACCTGTATTTTTTTTCTAAGGAACATTTGTGGACATTCCAATTGCTGCATAGGTCTGGTCATGTGTATACTGAAGGGAGCATTATACTCTGTGATGGGTCTGATGAGGACTAAGTACAGTGGTATGATGACCTCTATTGATCGAGATGTCATGCCCTTGCTTATAAGTTGATCAACTTAGAAGGGTTTTCGTACTACCCTGGACACATGTTGGTCGAAGGCTAGGTTACTATCTACATGAGTTCCCAGATCCCTGACTACTGAATCAACCTTAAGGGTGTTTTATTGATGACATAGTTACCTAGGGTGGTAGACTTCCCAAAAGGTACTATAATGCATTTCTTGGAATTTAGTTTTAAGCTATGGCTTTGGCACCAAGCATTTGTCTGCATTAGACAGAGAGTGCTCTCATCTTGGGGGGATTCAATGACTACTCTCAGTTTGCAATCATCTGCGAACTTGGTTAGCCAGAGGCATTTGACATTGTTTTTAACATCTGAGAAATAGATGCCAAAAAGGAGATGGCCTAGCACAAAGCCCTTGGGGACTCCTATGGTGACAAACCTCTTTGTGGAGGTGGCCTCACTGATTCTAACCTCCTGGATCCCATCATTGAGCCAGCTAGCTATCCAGCATGTTATAAAGAGATATATACCTAGTTCCATAAGTTTGTTGACAATGCCCAAGTGAGGTATTGTATCAAATGCTTTAGCCAGATCTATGTAGGCAGTATGAACAGTTTTCTCCTCATCTACTGCCTTTGTGATCTTTTCAAAGAAGGCCACCAGATTCAGTATGCCTGATTTTCCTTTGAAAAATCAAAACTGGGATGGATCCAGTGTCTGGAGGTCTCCTGTGTCCTTGTTCATAATTTCCAAGATAATTCTTTCCATGGCTTTGCAAATAAGGCTAGTCAGACAAATGGGTATATAGTTTCCAGGATCTGTTCAAAGCACTCGCTTATGAAGGAGAATAACCATCCCAGTCCTCCATTCACGTGACACAAAGCCTATTTTAAGACTATAGTTAAATAATAACTCCTGTGGCCTAGATAATTCATATTTTAGACTCTTCAGAAGGAATCCTGGGATGTTATTATTGCCCACTGAGGCTGTGTTCTTGGCTTTAGTAAGTGCAGCCAGTATATGCTCCTTACTTATAGTTGTAGGGGTTATGTTTGAGAGTATTTGGAGGGGTTGGGGTGGGGCAGATGGAACTGAATTTGTCTGTTAACAGGTTTGCTATATCCCCAGGCTTGGTGAATGTGGCATCATTAACTACAGTTCAGCACATCGCTGTGTGTTGTCAGAGCTGAAAAAGGCCTTATGGTTATCTTTCACCTAGGAGGCAATCTTAACTTTAAAGTTGGCTTTGCTTGACCTAATTATTCCTCTTAGTTGCCTATTCTCATTATGGGAATTACCCTTTCTGATTTTTGCCATAATTGTTTTCCTTTTATTGTATATCCTGTTCAATTTGGAATATCACCAGGGTGGTTTATTTCTGGGGCTAGTCCTGGGCTTACTTCTGTAGGAAGAGCAGCCTCTAAGTGACCATTGATGTGATTGTACAGAGCTTCTGAGAGCAATTCAGCATAGGCTGCTGTGCTCTCTGGATTTGGAGGAGCATTGAATTTTGACAAGCCATCACTTAATAAAAGGCAATTTGTCTTGGAATAGTTCCTAAGTGTTACTGGTTTTAATGGGATTATGGAGTTGGTTTTGATTTTAAAGGAAGCAGCTTTATGGTGGACCTTACCAGGGGAGGACAATATTGTGGGGGTGCAGCATTCGCCCATATTTGTGAGAATGAGGCCCAGTATATTGAAGCCTCTAGTGGGCATATTCAGTATTTGGTCAAATATGTTTGTATTTAAGAAGTCCAGGAATTTCTGTGCCTATAGATTTGAGGCCATGTAAGGTTCCCAATCTGTAGAGGAGTAATTAAAGTTTTCCATGAGTAGGGTGTTAGGTTGGATGTTAAGTGTCTCCAGTAGGTCCAAGTATGCATTGTAAACTTCTTGGTACATGGAGGGTTACCTACAGATGGCTAGGATATGGTACAGGATTTTGTCTATGGTGACCTGCACATGGAGGAACTCCAACAGATCATTCTGTTTTATCATCCTAGAAGTATGCTTATTATTGATGTATATTGGAACACTTCTGCCTTTAGCCCTTTTCTAAGCAGCTACTGGTCTAAAAGTGTAGAAGGCACTGAAACCTTGCACTGCCAGGGTACTCTGTGCCACTTTAAGCCATCTCTTAGTAACTGCACAGATGTCTATATTTTCAAGTGTGAAGAGGTCCTGGAGGGAGCATGCTTTTTTATTTAGACTCCTGGCATTCAGCAGTAACACCTTGAGGTTCAATTTAATTTTTTTTTTAAAATAGATAGGGAATTTCATTGGTTTTAAATTAATTGTTTTTTGTCAGACATTGGTCAAAGATTCTTAGCCACGTATATAAGCTCATGTCTTTTAGTTCAGGGGTATTTTACATCTGATGAAGTTTGTACGAAAACTTATTACTACCTGTTATAGCGTTTATGTGTTTTGGTGCTTTACACACGTGTTTCACTATTTTTGTTTGCAGTGGCAAAATAAACAGTTTATTCCTTCAGACTTGGGCCCTCATTTGGATTTCTCCTGCAAACTTTTGACTTTGGTTCAATTGAATTGCTTTTGCTATGTCACTAGGTTTGTCAGTTTGGCATTGCCTAAAAGGGGCAATATGGGGGTGGATAAAGTTTTAGCTAGTATTTAAAAGCCTAGAGGAGAAAGGTGCAGACCATCCTAGGCAAAGCAAAATGGTCTGTTAAACATATCCTCTGAAGCTGACAAATGTTGGATCCCATAGAATGACAACAGAAAGACAGCCGGTTGTTGAAATCAATCATTTTTGCTTATATTGTGGCATCATCCTCTGTGATGGTAATGTGCTGCTCAATTCTAAGTGCATATCAACCTGAGACATTGTCTGAAAGCTTCATAATGTCTCTCTTCATATAGTCCAGGGAGGTGCATCTCAGGTCATTTACATCTACATGGACTATGATGGAATCATACTGGTACCTGTGATGTAATGACTTAAGTGTATGTGTAATTTGGTGAATCATAGCTCCAGATAAGTAACCACCAGTTATCTTCTCCTTGTTTAGTCTGGTTAGAGAGGCATCAGTATATCTTACAATGGAGTCCCCTATGATGAGAGCCCTGGGAGGTGTGGTGTTATGTGTTGTTTTTTAATAAGTGCCTTTGGGCTTCCTCAGGCACAGCTTTGACAATGGGTGGTCTAGGCTATTTTTGTTGATTAGGAAGACTACTCTTAAAAGCCTCAGCATACATTAGTGTATGTGTTTGTTATGTGTTCTACATGAGCTGGTGTTGTCTGTGTGGGTTCAACAGCCTGAATTGCACTTGTATGTGAGAGTTTAGCCTCCAGTGTCATTGTGTAAGTACACCTCTTGCATATGTGTCAGCTTCTTTAAGGATTAAGTGGTTGTCAGTAAAAAATGAAACAATTGTTACATTGGCTCAAGATGCCCATATCCACCAAGTTATCTACAGAGAAGTTAGGAAATTGCAAATCCATACTCTCCAGTCCTTTGATTTGTAAGCTACAAGGGGGTGTTGTATTGGGGTTAGAAGGCTATTAATGGTTTTATGGTGGTGCAGACTAATAAGTGTGCTTTATTGGGGCAGATTATGCTAAATAGTACTAAATTCTGCTAACTTTAATATTTACACACTACTGAATTCTACTAAATCTGTAGGTATTGTTACTCAATGCCCAGCTAAATGTTGTAAGCGTGTCAGTGCACAAGGTATTTGCTGCTTTACAAGGTAAGGTATTATGAACTATTCTACAAAGAAAATTTGCTTATTAGGCATTTGCTACTGTACATGGCACTGCTAACCACACAAATACTCAAAATTTATAGCAGCACAGAAAAAAAACAGAAAACTTACTAATGAGCCTCTGGTCAATAAAATACACTATGAGTCCTTTTGTGTATTTCCCATCTCAGATATACCAGGCAAACACCTCCTACCACAAGATGAATAAACCTAGAACTCCTAATGTAGAAATACAGTAGAAGCGAACCACCAATGCAATGCTACCACAAACCATTTAAACAACTAGCTGGAAATCCCTTGCTGAAGACAATTTCAAGACAGTCTTACAGCAGTGACAGTGAGTGTAAGAGCAATTTATTTTGCAAATAATTCAATGAAATGCACACATAAAAGCAGGAGACAGTAGCAATCACTCAAAATAACTTAAGTGCAACTGTGCCTGAATGGTACTGGATACAAGTAAAACACTTCTGGAATACAGAATAGGACTCCAAGCTTTGCTGAGCTCCTGGAAAATGAGCAAAAGACAATATGAAGTAAAGGAGGTTTACTCAAGAGTAATACTAGTTTGATGGATGGGCGCTCAGCATCATGGATCTAGGGAAAAAATTGTGAAAAGAGTCCATAAATAGCTTATACAACAGTCAATTGCAATGAAAAGGGGTAGGGATGGACATTGGATTACCATAAGGGTTGAAAGCCAGAGACACAGCCTTATAAAGCAACAATAGCAAAAGGGTGAGGTCAGGTTGAGAAAATTCTCAAGGAACAAGCAGGCTAGATAGAAAGGCATCCAATCAAATAAAGGCAATATTGTAGCTCTTTCAAAAACTTTAGTTTAATGTGTTACAAGAGGATGGCACAGACACAGAATACAACTTTAAGCAGGTAAATGATAAGCAGAATATAAAAGCACTGATGCACAAACTGGAGCAGAGGCAATTATGTGCAGAAATTTACAGTAACACTGTTTATGGAAAAAAAATGCAGAAATAAATGACTAAGGCTCAAATCTGGCAGTAGTATACAAAGTTATGTCACAACTGTGAACTAGAATACAAGAGTACGGCCCAGGCAGGTTTAAAAATCTACTTGTGGAAATTGAAATGCAGAATAATGCAGAAGCACAATCTTCTCACAACTGCTAATTAAAATATAAGACTAAGTCCTGAAAAAAAAAAAGCAAACAGATGGAACAGAACAACAAAGTACAAGGTAGTATCAGCAGACAGGTCACTATAACTGCAATTTAAATATTTAAGTAGAACTGAAATAATTAAAATAATTTAATTATCTTTCCTTTTTGATGAAAAGCTAGTTACTCACTAGCTCTCCATGTCTTGTATAAAAGACCATCAGTCATCATCAATATGAACTTCCACTTACTCACTAGCTCTCCATGTCTTGTATAAAAGACTATCAATCATCATAAATATGAACTTCCACTTTACTTAATTTAAATAATTTCTTCTGGCGTCTCTATTCCTTTAATATGCAGCACAGGCAGATGTGGCACTTTTTGCACAATGAAAGTATGTCTCAAGTCTGTCTGTAAGGTTTTTATTTGATGTACAGAATTAAGTATCTGCAGAAAAAGATCAACTCCCAAAAAGTATGGTATAACTTCCACAAAAGCTGATGTTTCTAAAGATCAACTTAAAAAAGGCAAAACAAAATGAAGCACTTTTGCAGGAGGTCAAGCTTTCTGCATACTCTATGCTATGCTACATATATTAATTCTAAATCTGCTTTTGTAAGGGATGAAGGGAAAACACAATTATCCCCAGAGTTTCATGATCTTCAGCCGCAATGTATGACTAAATAAGACTCAGCAAAACAGTTTTGATCAACTGAGTTTTCATTCAATTAATCTTTATCTTTCCAAAATTAAAACAAACATTAAATGTTAAAAAATATATATTTAAAAGGTTTCCAAAGCCAGCAAGACAGCTCCTTTATACAAGACATGTTTCATTGTAGAGTTTACAATTTATCTTAGGAAATGTGTTTTTCATCCACATTACTAATCACTTGTCATACACCTTAAAATTAATCTAGGTATCTGGCAAATGCCTCCATTATTTGCTTTCTTCTTACCTATAATCATAATTTAGTGCTTAGGTCATTAATCATAATTAAGTTTATGACTGAGTACTCTGGCAATATAACTTATGATAATTACTGCATGAAAACTGTCAGACAAATGCATTCAGAAGAAATTTCAGTGTAAAAATAACCTGCATTCATGTATATTTATATTGTATCCGGAGGAGAGAGAATGAATAACTATTTAAAGGAAGATGAAGTAACACCAACATATTGTTTTCAAAGCTGTTTCTGATACATCAAAAGCTTTTTAAAGAGTCCTGTTTTGAAATCTGGTGTAGCAATGTTAAAAGCTTATTTGCTTTTTAATTTTGGTCCCTTACCCTCATACTGCCAATGACACCTCACACTTTGAACGCCCAGTAGACCCATTTATTTCTGTGAGGCAAAAGCCCACCAGACCATTCATTCCCCTGTGAGATGAGAGTTGTCTACCAAGAGAGGTACCATCATTTTCTTGGAGGGTGGGGATTCCTGTTTATGCTATTAATGCCAACCCTTTTTTGTTTTCATGCTCACCTATCAGCTTCTTACAAAGAGGTGAATGCACACTGCCATACATGCTGAGTCTCTTCAATGAGCAGCATATGGCTTTGTAGCCTGACTCCTTGCTGCGGGTGATTCATCTGCACTCTTGTAGATAGGAGCAATACAGTGAATTGAGCCACAACCATCTACCAGTAAGGGTGAGCAGACATCGGCCACTAACTCTCATCCTGTCATGCCCAATTCCTTCAATGTTCACTCCACTAGTCAAACATGGGTTGGCTGGGGTGTTATCATAGCTTTATCCCTCGACACCATTGAGTCAGGCAGCAGTATTATAAACTTTGATGAGCAGTGATCTGGTATCAGTAATGCAAAATATCATTGCTTATGTAAATATCATTAGACCAGCTATTTGCTGCAGTCATTACAGACATATATGGCATGTGTGCCACCCTGTCCCCATTTAACATCTGTCTATGCTCCCTAGCTCTAGCAAACAGAATCCAGTCTGGAATCATGGTCATGGAGACGGAAGAGACTATATCCTTCCTTGTTTGTCAGATGACTGTGTGAGTCCAGAAACTAGTTCTTGTCTCCACACTAGGAGCACCCATTGTGTAGTTCCAGTAAACAAAAACTTTATACTTTTTAGTATTAATAAATGAATAGGAAATAAGCTTTTATGACTGTTAAGATAATGACAAAATTACTCTTAATATAGCCAAAGTATACTTAAAACTGATGCCAGATTCACCATTACTTACTACATTTTTTAATCAAAAACCCGTTTTTAGCACAGCCATTTATTTAATCTAAAATTATTTTTATTGTCGGTCTTTATAACACAAAAGTGTCTGATGATATTTTGTTCTGCAGTTACCCTAATTTAAAACCATGCCTTTGTATTTTGGTTTAGAATCAGTGTAAGCAAAGGCAAGCTATTCAGATGAAGGTTGTAAAGAAAATGTAGTATTTGTAACCACTGAACCACTGCTAACATGTCCCTGTTTTTATTGTTTCATTTTCTTCACAAACTCAAACAGTTTCAGAAAGTAGCAAAGTTTGTCTCTGTTTAAAATATATAACACTTGAAATGTATTGTACGTTACTATATATATATATATATATATATATATATATATATATATATATATATATATATATATGGGTCTACTTTTAGTCGAATTACAGTTGGTTAACAATTATTTCAGGCAGCCCACTTCACTGAAAGCACATTTGGTCGAAAATGGAATATAGCCCCTGCCCCACCGCAGTGCGACCCTGGAGTGAGAATATAAAGTTGGAGGGCACAGCCCCCCATATTGGGGGGTGTGGGGGGGGATGTACCCCCCACACATTTTACAACTAGTTTTTACTGACGTTACATGTTTCAATATATTTTTAATGGATACACATGTATATAATAGTGCATAAACTGCAATTATGTATTATATATCAATGTATTTTTAATGGATACACCTTCATATAACAGTGAATACACTACAATTATGTGAGGTGCTATGCCTCCCACACCCCCCTTATTTTACATTCTCACTCCAGGGTCGCACTGCAGTGGGGCAGGGGCTAAATTCCATTTTACCAAATGTAATTCGACCAAATGAGCTTTCAGTCAAATGAGCTTTCAGTGAAGCGGGCTGCCAGAAATCATTTTCGACCAAATTAAATTCGACTAAAAGCAGTAGACCCATATATATATATATATATATATATATATATATAAATATATATATATATATATATATATATATATAAAAAAATATAGATATAGATATATATACATATAGATATAGATATAGGTGTAGATAGCTATAGATATAGAGATATATATACTTACTTGTAATTGCTGTTTTTCAGGGTATTTTGATATGACTGTTCTGGCTGTCAAAAACATATTAACTTTTTCTGTAATGAAACCATTGCAAAAATCATACCCACCATGTGATAATGTCTTTATAAGTATAAATGTTATATGTATATTAATCCCAGAGGGGTTGTGGTGTCACTTTAACAGTGACAAACCGCTATACCACACACACACACACACACACACACACACACACACACACACACACACACACACACACACACACACACATACACACATACACACTGGTTAATTGCAAACTTCACTTAGACAGTAACTTGTTTAAACATATTTCTGTCCCTTTGTCAATGAAAAATAAAACATTGGAGTTAATGGAGATGTATGCATGTACTTTACTTAAGCTCACAACAGTTTCTGCAGCTAGCTCATATGACACAGTTGAAATGCTTTCAGTGTTTCATTCCACCCAAGAGTTACAAAGATAATAATAGCTATGAAATTCTTATTGTCTTAATCCAGAATCTATTGCCTGTCCCCCACCTAACTTATTTATTTATTTATTTACTTGTTCAGTTTGATAACCACAGTAGAGCACTGATCCAACTGGACCTATTTTAGTCTCAGCCAGGACGTAAAAATTATATTTATTTATTTAGTCAATTTGATACCTGGGGTAGGGCACTGATCCTACTGGGCCTATTTCAATCTCAGCCTAGATATAAAAATGATATTTATTGGTTTATTTATTCAGTTTGTTAACTTGAGTAGACCACTGATCCAATAGGGCCTATTTCTGTCTCAGCCAGGGTAAAAAGATGATATTAGACAAGTTATTTAACAAGAAATATTGCATAGAAAAGATTTCAACAGAATATTCTGTAAAGATGAGAGGCTAATGTAAGAAAGGGAGGAAGAGGTGCCTAAAGGTAAAAAGGGGTAAGGAGGGTGGGTAATTAGGTGATAATAAGGAGGGGGTCACTATAAGCAATGAAAATAAATGTACCAAAACTTCAGCAGTTACAGGAAATGTTACATTATTAGCAAAATGCCATTGTGGGTCATTTTAAGGATAGCCAAATTTCCTGTTTGGTGCTTGGAATTACCTATTCCATTTAGTGCTTAAATTAATCTTACCCCTTCATAGATTATTTTATATTACCTCTAGTGATAATAATTGGAGTAATAAAATAGGTATTTTGCAAGGCCCAATCATGGGTTAAAACCATTTAGGAACTGCCTCTGTCCATTAGTAGAAAAGGGGAAGCCCTGGGATACATTTCCTATTTCCCATCCATAGATCCAAGTTGCGTTTAAATTTGGACTGTGATGAGTTTAGTTTTACATGAATAGAAAATCTGTCCCTGAGCAGCTATCCTCTGTGAGGGATATCTCTCCAACAAAACCGTTCTGTTGATTTTGCAGAAAAGGTTTAGAACCCTGGAACAAATATTTATGATGCTGTTTGATTTGTTGATGTGTAGTAGGTCCATCAATTTTGGGTCAGATGATACCTTGTATGCCAGACATAAGTCACTTCTTAGCAGTCTGTAAGACACCAGGTAAAGTGACAGGGCTTTGAGGTGACTCATGTATGGTATGAAACAGATAACATTTGCAAAGCACAGAGCCACATGTCTCTCGACTACCCTGTCTCAAAATGTGCTTGAACAAATGAAGATTATCACCCACCCAGCATGGCATGCATACACTAATCAGATGCAGGAATACCTATTTATGTTTTTTGTTTGTTTCACACATCAACAGAATGGTATGTCACCAGACAAGTGCTGACAAACTGTATGTTAGCCAGTCCTATAAGCCTACAATATAATGAATGAGCTAAAAGGCATAACAGTATGGCGCAAGAGGTAGCAAAGTTAACATTAATTTTATGTTTGAGAAGTAACAATACAGTGAGCATTTAACTTAATATGCAAAGTCTTTACTACAGAAATTTTGTCTGTTGTCTTTTGAATCTACTCAGCCTCACAGAAGGATGTCACATTCCTTACACCTTATGTTCTGTTCTCAGTTCCTAATTCTGAAATCAAGGCTGCTAACCTCTGACAATGGCAGCATGAAACAAGGGGGAATCAAATGCAGTAATGGTTACAGTGCATCTATACAGCAGAACACTATACATTTTAATGCATTTATCCTTGCAAAATACATTGAGTAACTTGGAATACTGCCTTCTCAATGCAATACAGAGGGAGTTTGAGACCCAGAATGACATAATGTGCAAGAGTTGAGAGGTTGACAGATATAATTGTAATGCTTTGTAAAACTCAAATGCTCCAGGCCCACAACTACATTCAAGATGTGCTACTCTGAAGAAAATTAGAGAACAAAAAATTGACTGGTGAAGGCAAACTAGAAGTACTATTATTGTTGGAAAGAGTAGAGTAACATGACGGAGATAATGTTATTAACACAACAAACAGGAATATAGGTTAAGTAAGAAACAACATTAGGACAATGACATAAAAATAAACTAAAAGGGTAGAGACTCCAGAAAGGTAAGGGAAATGAAAATATGGAAGTGGGAGTTCACAGAGAAAAAGAGAAGGCTGAGAAGGACATCAGTCTTTTAAGGATGACAAGGACAGCCTACCCCAGAAGCACTTCATCAACAGTTCGGAAGGGAAGAGACTAGGCAGCATGAAGGCACAAAAGAGTTATCCAAAGAATTAGTTAAATACAATGGGGAAAATGGGGCAAATGTGAAAGAAGGCAATGTTAATACAACACCTGATGTTTTTACATTGAGAGGAATCTATTACATATTTTGGCATGAGGTTTGGGGTGAGACAGAAATCCCATCTGGCTGGAGAATGTGGCATATGAAACAGTAAAGACAGCAAATCAAGCCTGAGAGCAGCCCAGAAACATTATGTGATTCTGCATGAGAAGATGCAAATTCTGATGTGATTGTGCATGAGGAGATGCAAATTCTCATGTGATTGTGCATGAGGAGATGCAAATTCTGATGTGATTGTGCACGAGAAGACAAAAATTCTGATGTGATTGTGCACGAGGAGATGCAAATTCTGATGTGATTTTGCATGAGGAGATGCAAATTCTGACTGCTGATACAGTCGTTTTAGAAGAGAAACAGTGTCGCTGGGGGAGCCTTGAAGGAAAATATACTGCCAATGCCAAATTCAGTCAGGGCAATAAAAGACATACTCATAGAATTCAGTGACCATAGCCCTCTTATAAGCATTGTTATGGAACAGTAAGGGCTGTTGAACTATATGAGAGTAACAGATGCTTTATGCTAGGGATAAAAAGAAGTTATATTCTTACCATAACATTCCATCTGTGTTGTTGATCTTCATTCATTCATTACTGATGGGTATTGGTTCTGTCCTCAGAACGGAGTCGGCCATTATAACAAGCTCACACCAGCCAAAAAAACTCTCGAGCTAAGCTTATCCATAGTGCCCCTCTCTCTATCACTTCAGATCAAATTTGCCCATAAGAAAGAAAGAGAAATGCAGAGGCTTTGTCTGGAGAAAATTCTCTGTTATAATGTAGGACCAAATACGAACCTCCAGGAGTCTTTCAGAGGGAGATGGCGAGTGGGAGGTAATGAATGAATGAAGATCAACAGCACGGATGGAACGTTATGGTAAGAACATAACTTCTTTATCTGATGTTGTTAATATTCATTCATTCATTACTGATGGGACAGAGTCCCCAGTTACTTTATTTCCTGGGAGGATATTACTGAGCACTTTGAACCAAAGGAGGCTCTCCCCCTGGAGACCAAATCCAATTTGTAATGCATGATAAAGGTATGAGGAGTGGCCCATGTTGCTGCTGCACAAATGTCATCCATGGAAGCTCTTGCATGGAAGGCCACAGATGTTGCGAATGAACTGGTTGAATGTGCTTTGACCTTGTAAGGTAGAAGAGCTTTGTTTTGTTGGTAAATATAGCAAATGCAATCTCTCAGCCATTTGGATAGAGTCACTTTGGAAACAGATCTTCCCAATTTTGGTCCTGAGAATGATAAGAATAATTGGTCAGATTTTCGTAATAACTTAGTCCTGTCCAAATAGAATCACAATTGTCTATGCACATCAAGTAAATATAATGAATATTCCCCTTTGTTAGAAAAATCTGGAAAAAAAACTGGCAGATCAATTGTTTGGATTAATAGTCAAATTGGAAATAACTTTGGGTAGGAAGGTGGGATTAGTCCGGAGTGATACTCTGTCTTTATGGAAAACCATGTCAGGACGTATTATGCACAAGTTTTGTAGTTCAGATATTGGTCTTGTTGGGGTAATAGCTACCAAGAATAACATTTTCCAGGATAAAAATTTTATATTGCAGGTGGCAGCAGGTTCGAATAGAGGATGAGTCAAGGATTATAGAACTAGTGTCAAATTCTGGGGTTTGATTGGCTCTTTGAAGGGTGACCTAATGTGTGTGACACCCTTCAAAAAGGTTTTATTGAGATGGGGAGAAATCAAGGACAAATCCTGGAAGCCATTGTGGAAGTTAGAGATAGCCGCCAAGTGCACTCGAATATTTGAAACTGCTGCTCCAGAATGGAGGAGGTTTGATAAATAGTCCAAAACCAATGTAAGTGGGACTGAAAATGGATCTATTCCCTTCTCTTGGGACCAAATTATGAATCTTTTCCACTTGCTGAGATAAAGTTTTCTGGAGGATGGTTTATGGGAAGCCAAAAGAATGTGACATACAGGGAAGGATATGTTATTTTGCCTGACAATTACCAGAATTAATGGAGAAACCAAGCTGTCAGCTTGAGGCTTGATATGTTTGCATGTATCAACCCTTGTGGGTGCAACAGCAATTCTGGAGTTGGATCCAGAATCCATGGTTGATGTACTAGGTGAGGCCAAAGGAAGGTAAACCAAATTTGTCAGGGCCAATAGGGTGCAATGAGGATTACTCTGCTTCTCAATCAAAGGGCCTTCTTTAGAAATTGTGGGATAAGGGGAGGGAAAGCATAAAGAAGTCCTGTGGGCCAATCGTGTACTAGACCATCCCTCGGGGACTCCCCCTGTGGGGGAATTAGGGCAAAGTAGCTGCTGCATTTGTGGTTTGCGGGGGATGTGAATAGATTGCAGCAAGGCTTGACCCAGTGACTGAAGATCTTCACCGCTATGATAGGATTGAAGGACCACTCGTGAGGCAGGAGAATGCATCTGCTCAGTTTGTCTGCAATCACGGTGGAATCCCCTGGAATGTGCATTCATATCAGAAAGCGTTTGGAAGCTATTGCCCGTTGCAAAATTTTTCATGGCCTCTCGACACAATTGGTAGGACTTGGATCCACCTTGTTTGTTGACATACCAGACTACGGACATGTTGTCAGACTGGATAGCAATTGTCCCTGACTGGAGAACAGATTGGAATGCTTGCAACACTAGACGCACTGCCCTCAGTTCTAGAATATTGATATGCAGGTTGGCCTCCATGGGTAACCAAGTGCCTTAGACTGTCTTTTCCCTGAAAATGCCTCCCCACCCCATCAGGGAAACATCCATGGTCACTATGGCCTTGGGCTGAGAGGGAAGAAAGGACGACTCCATAGATCTTTTCCTAGCGTCATCCACCAAATTAAGTCTTGGTTGCATTGATTTGTTATACATTTCTGAAAGGACATATGCTGAGTCAATGGGGACCACTGTGTTAGTAAAAGCCACTGTAGGAGCCTCATGTGTAGTCTTGCCAGGAGAACTATTGTAATCAATGCTGCCACTGATCCTAGTAATTGAAGAACTGCCCGTGCTGAAGCCTTGTCCTGAGAGATTATCACCCGGAGTTGAGCTTTTAGTCTTTCCAATCTGTGAAGTGGGAGAGCGACTAGGCAAGACTGAGTATTGAAAGTTAACCCTTTGAATTCAAGATTTTGAGAAAGAGTCAACTTGCATTTCTCTTTGCTTATTGAGATCCCTAAGGATTTTACTAGCTTTAGGGTGTAATGTAAGGCTGTAACCAGTAGACGCTTGGTGGGGCTGGTAAGGAGCCAGTCATCTAAATACAGAAATACCTGGAATCCTTGCAGTCTCAAGTGAGTTGTTACCACTGTCATGCATTTGGTGAACACTCTGGGGCCATAGAGAGACCAAATGACAGCACTCCATCTTTATGTGGTAATAAGCATCCTGAAGATCTATCAGGCACATCCAGTCGTCTTTCTCTAGAAAAAAGAAGTTATGTCTTACCATAACATTCCATCTCTGTTTTTGATCTTCATCCATTCCTCACCGATGGGTTGTCAGTTCCATTCTCGGAACCGAGCCAGCCTTATACCAAGCTCACACCAGCTGAAAACCCTCGAGCTAAGCTTTTGCCCATAATGCCCTTCTCCCTGTTACCTCAGATCAAGTTTATTATTAGTAAAGCAGAGGCAGTTTCTGCAAGTACCCTATTTCAGGACTTGGACCCAAAGCATCCCCCAGGAGCCTTAGGAGGGGGAAGGAGGGTGGGAATATGATGAATGGATAAAAATCAACAACACAGATGGAGCATTATGGTAAGACATAACTTCTTTATCTGATGTTGTTAATCTTCATCCCATTCATCACCGATGGGACAGAGTCCCCAGCTAACTCGTGTCACTTGGGCGGCCCTATGGAAGAATATTTCTGAGCACCATTGAACCAAAAGAAGCTCCTCCCCTGGAGACCAGATCCAATTTGTAATGAGTGATAAAAGTAAGAGGAGTAGCCCATGTAGCTTCTGCACAGATATCATCTAAGGAAACTCTTGAATGAAAGGCCACCGAAGTATCTATAGATCTAGTGGAGTGAGCTTTGACTTTCTGTGGAATAGGTTCTTTCTCATGATGGTAGAAGAAGAGTATACACTCTCTGATCCATTTAGAAAGGGTTACCTTAGAAACTGACTTTCCCATCTTAGGACCAGAAAAGGAAACAAATAGTTGGTCAGATTTGTGGAATGGAATTGTCCTATCCAGATAGAATTTCAACTGACTGTGTACATCCAACAAATGTAGACAGTATTCTCCTTTATTTGAAAAATTTGGGAAAAAACTGGTAGGTCAATAGTCTGGTTAATGGAGAAGCCTGAAATCACTTTAGGGAGAAAGGAAAGATTTGTCCAGAGTGATACTCTGTCCTTGTGGAAAATCAAACAGGGACATTTTATGCATAGAGCATGGAGTTCTGAAATTCACCTAGCTGATGTGATGGCCACCAGAAAAAAGAGATTTCCATGATAGAAATTTGATGTCACAAGTTGCTGCACGTTCAAAGGGAGGTAGCATCAACGATTGTAGGACTAGTGTAAGGTTCCATGGTTCTATAGGTTGTCTGATCAGGGTTCTAATGTGAGACTCTCCTTTCAAAAAGATTTTACACAGATGATGCAAGATCAACGTAAAATTCCCAAAACCATTATGAAAGTTTGAAATGGCAGCTAGGTGGACTCATATAGTGGCAGCTGCAGCTCCGTCTGCAAAAAATTTGACAAGTACTCCAGTATTGCCGTAACTGGGGCTGTGTATAGATCTAAATGTCTCTCCTTAGACCAAATCGAAAATCTCTTCCATTTAGCCAGATAAAGTTTCCTGGTGGATGGTTTGTGAGAGGCTAGAATAATATCACATGCAAAAGAGGAAAGAATGTTCTGCCTGGCTATCAGTGGAAGTGGAGAAACCAAGCTGTCAGCTTGAGACTGGTTAAGTTCGGTAGGCTCAACCCTTGGGAGTGAGAAATCAGATTTGGAATTGGATACAGGATCCATGGTTGACGTAATAGGTGAGGCCGAAGAAAGGGGAATCATACTTGTCGGGGCCAGTAAGGGGCTATGAGGATAACTTTGCTTTTCAATGAAGAGCTTTCTTCAAGAATTGTGGAATCTGAGGAATGGGGGGGTAAGCATACAGAAGTCCCGTGGGCCAATCGTGGATTAGACCATCCCTCAAGGACTCCCCCTGCGGGGTGATTAGGGCAAAGTAGTTGCTGCATTTGTGGTTGGATGTGTAGGCAAATAGATTGCAGAAAGGCTGGCCCCAACGGTTGAACATTTTCACCGCTATGGATGGATTGAGGCACCACTTGTGAGGCAGGAGAATACATCTGCTGAGCTTGTCCGCAATCACTTTGGCATCCCCAGGAATATGCATTCCTATCAGAAAGCGGTTGGAAGCTATTGCCCATTGCCAAATCCTCATGGCCTCTCGACAAAAGGAGTAGGACTTGGTTCCTCGTTTGTTGATATACCAGACTACTGACATGTTGTCTGATTGAATGGCAATTGTCCCAGATGGAAGGACAGACTGGAATGCTTGCAATGCTAGAAGCATGGCCCTCAGTTCTAGGACATTAATATGCAGATTGGCCTCCATTGTAGACCACGTGCCTTGGATTGTCATTCCCTAACAATGCCCCCCCCCCACACCCTATCAGGGAAGCATCCATGGTCACAATGGCTCTGGGCTGAGGAGAATGGAACAGGTGACTCCACAGTTCTGTCTCTGGCCTCATCCACCACTTTAGGTCTTGTTTGCAACAATTTGTTATTTGTATCTGGAAGGACAAAGGATGCTGATTTGGATACCACTGAGATAAAAGAAGCCATTGAAGGAGTCTCATGTGAAGTTTCGCAAGAGGTACCATTGGTATAGAAGTTGCCATAGAACCTAGGAGCTGAAGGACCTCTCATGCTGACACTTTGTTTTGACAGAGTATCACCCGGAGTTGGAGCCTTAGTCTTTGTAATCTGTGATCCTGAAGAGAGATCAAACAGGAGTGGGTGTTGAATACTCCTCCTATGAACTCTATTGATTGGGTCGGCATCAGGTTGGATTTCTCCCCATTTATGGATATTCCCAGAAGGTTCACCAGAGATAGGGTGTATTTCAGGGCCATTAGCAGCAGATGCTTGGTGGGGGCGGTGAGGAGCCAATCATCTAAATATGGAAACACCTGGAATCCTTGCAGTCTCAAGTGAGCTGTCACTACTGCCATGCATTTGGTGAACACTCTGGGGGCAGTAGAGAGTCCAAAGGGCAGAGCATGGAACTGTTTTTGATTGGCTCCCAGCCAGAAGTAAAGTAGCCTTCTGGAGCGCTTGTCCATTTTGATGTGGTAATACGCATCCTGAAGGTCCATTGACCACATCTAATCACCTTCCCCCAAAAAAGGGAGAATGGAATGAACCATGACCATGTGGAATTTTGCTTTTGTGATGAACTTGTTTAAATTGCTGAGATGCAAAATCGGTCTCCAGTCCCCCTGTCTTTTTTGGCACCAAAAAGAATCTTGAATAAAATCCAGATCTCCACTGGTCTGGAGGGACTGCTTGGATGACTCTTTTTTGACACAGCCTTTTTATCTCTAGGGCTGCTTCTTCCCTTTGACTGGGTGGAATATTGGGAATTCAGCTTAGTGGCTTTGGGTAAGAATCGAATGGGATGTGGTAATCTCTGGTTATTATCTTCTGCACCCAAGAATCGGTGGTTATTGATTGCCAGGCAGTGTGGTGCAGAGAGAAATGTTCCACGACTGCTTCCAGAGGAAAGCAATCGGGCCACCCTTCAGGAACACTGACAGGACTGTCCAGAGAATGAGTCTCTGGGTCCCTGGTTATGTGGGCCCCCTCTGCCTTGGTAAGAGCGTCTTCCAGAAGAGTTACCCCCTCTGCCTCTGGGAGTAAACTCATCACATGTGTCATGAAAAGGACCCTGAGACTTCTTCTGCCACAACTTTCCACTCCTCTGATTCCTGGTGAAGGAATGCTAAGGGGTGGAAAAGCATACACCTATGGCAGACAGGGTCTTACCATCCTTCTCACACCTGGCTAGAGTGTCCTTCACTTTTGGGATGAACAGGGCAGATGCTTCGACTGGAGCATTCAGGAAGGAAGACTTAAAGGGGTCCGCAAAATCACACAGGCGCATCCAGGCATGACATCTCATAACTACTCCTGAACCCGCAGCTCTTGCCACCCCTTCGGATGCATGGGATATTAACCTCATGGACAAGTTCAATATTGATTCCAGGGTCATGAGCTGTGAGGCAACTTTGTCACTCACCTTGTCAGACACCTGTCCTCATAGAGTTCCAGAGAGTTCAGAGATCAAGTCTCTTTGAAGCCTCGTAAAATGTGTCAGATAGTTCAAGGACCATATGGCAAAGGTCAATGAAGCAAAGACTCACTTCCCTAATATGTCTCCTGCCCAAGACTTCCTGTTAGGCAGGTGAATAGTCTGGCTCTCTTCGGCGAGCTCTTTCTTTGTGGCCGCCTCCACCACCATAGCATCTACTGGTATACCTTTAAACCAATGTGGGCTCTCCTCGGGGGGGGGGATAGAATTTTATCTGGTCTTCATGGAATCAGCTCAACAGAGTCTGGATTCCTCCAGGCCTGCTGCACCATGAGCTGCACTAGCTCATCTGCAGGAGGGGTCGCCCAAGAAGTAAATGGAAGAGCATGAAAGGCCTTCAGGAAAATGGATTCTTCTGAGGAAGGATTTCTGGGCTTCCAGTCACCCCTTTTTTCAACATTTCAAGGATGTCTCCAAAGGAGACATCTTCAGGGGTGACCGTTGGGACCCTTCCCCTTCATTGTAATCCATATCCTCTGTAAGAGACTCCTCGGGGGAGTCTACGTGCTTCCTGTTGCATGACTTCTTCCATGGCACCTCCTCAGTGGGAACTTCTGAGGAGGACTCGGAAGACGGGGCACCCTGCAGTAGAGAATCCTGCAGGTCTCATGCTCACTGTCCCAAAGTGGTAGCTTGTGACAGCTGCAGCTCAGAGGGAGGAGACATTTGGGGTTCTGAGGTCAACAGTTTGCTTCCAGAAGAAAGCGCCCTCTCCATCACATGGAAGGCAGGCCTGCCCGAATTGGGATGGGAGCCCTGAACAGAGCAAGACACCCTTGGAACTGGGGTCACATCCTGCTCCACTGAGCCCACCCCCAAGAGAGGGGCCTCAAGAGGGATCATTGCCAGCAGGGGCCCTGGCACCGAGGATGGAACTGCATATACACTCAGGACCATACTCGTGACCAAAGAGCCCACTGCCCAATCACAGGCCTGAGGAAAACTTGGCTCTGAACAAGCCAAAGGCCATAGGATCGGTTCCAGAGCCACTGTGAGGTCCACTAGTGGCACCAAG
Source organism: Protopterus annectens (assembly GCF_019279795.1). NCBI lineage: Eukaryota > Metazoa > Chordata > Ceratodontiformes > Protopteridae > Protopterus > Protopterus annectens. The sequence goes on from NC_056745.1 coordinate 697,514,315, forward strand.
GATGTGAGTACCGCAAGGGGCATCAGAATCGAAGGCTTTGAAACCTGAAAAGAGGTCAAAGGAGGAGAGTAGGATGGAGTCTGTGGAGGAACGGTCCTAAATCCAGCATGTGGTTGGGTCTTAGTAGGCGTAGGAATCCCCCTGGCTGTGAGCAATTGGTCCACAAGGTGCATCACATCAAATTTGGAAAGGCTTCTGGTGGATCTAGTACATATCCCCGATGGGGAAACTGGTCATTCAAGGAAGGGGCTATACATCTGCCCCAGAAAGGGATCCACTGACGGGGAGCATCGGGTCTGTGCTGTGGAGTCCAGTGGCACCACTGTCTCAAGTTTAAAGATAGGGCGTGGAGCATCCATGGTAGTCATGGGTACCAAAGGCAGGCTCGGTGCCAAGATGATAGTTGGTACCAATAGGGGGGGTGGCAGTGATCATTGGTGACTCAGTAATGAATGCAGTCATAGTCACTGGTACCGTAGGCAAGCTCACTGCTGAGACAACACTCGGCACTGAAGAAGGTGAGACAAGAAGAGGGTGAGACAATCAGCAGTGTGGATGTGGATGGTGCCATAAATGTTACTGGCACCAAAACAGGCACTGGGAAAGAAGGAACAGTAGACAGAACCATGGCCAGTGTCAAAGAGACTGGCTTCGGCTCCAACAACAATTTTAGCATCTTAGGCTTAGGTGGCTTACCCAACACATCAGACGGTGAAGCAGGCATAGAATGGGGTCTCTTTTTCTCTTTTTTAGGCAGGGGTGAATCCTCTGATGCAGAAAGATCCTCTGAAAAGGGTGACTTAAGGAGGCCCTTTAGAATTAATTTATTTTTTGTTCATTTATGGTACTGTTACTAAATCCTTGGCAGATAGAGCATGGTGGTTGTACTGGGAGATAGGGCACTCCCAAACAGTACACACAATCATCATGTAAGTTACAATTTGGCATTTTCCTAGAACATTTCAGGCAATGTTTGAAGCCTAATGTTCCCTTCTGCTCAGACATACTAAACTGTCAAGTAAAACAGCAAAGAGAAAAACTCCATATAGATAAAGATATATATAAGTCCAGCATGATTGGCAGTAGATTTTTACGTGCCGAGTTGCCGGCCCTGATGCACAACCTTCAACTAAGGTACACCCATTCACGCATGTCTCCACACAGAAGACGCTCTAGCTGAGAATCGAATGGGACAACGTCTTGCTGTGAGGCGACAAAGTATATATATATATATATATATATATATATATTTTTTTTTATGTTTTTTTTTTTTTTTGGAATAAGGAAGAAAGGGAGGAATGTCAGCAATGGTATATAAGGGATACCACAAGGGTAGGGAGAAAGGCCATACCAACAATGGTACTAAAGTTATCGAAAGGCAAATAGGGAAGATAGGCTGAATGCAGAAGGGAAAGACTAGCAACAGTGAAAGCTAGACAAAGGGATGAAGAAAGGCCATACCAACAATGGTACTAAAGTTATCGAAAGGCAAATAGGGAAGATAGGCTGAATGCAGAAGGGAAAGACTAGCAACAGTGAAAGCTAGACAAAGGGATGAAGAAATATAAGTAATTACTACCAAAATTCTAGTAAAACATCAAAAAAGTTCAATTTAGCTGAGAGCAGGCTTAGATGCAGCTTTACGGGTATGTGGCAAATGAGATCTGATGTAGCAGGGAGAAAGGGGTATTATGGGTAAAAGCTTAGCTCGAGAGTTTTCAGCTGGCATGAGCTTGGTATAAGGCTGGTTTGGTTCCAAGGACAGGACTGACAACCCATTGGTGATGAATGGGATGAAGATTAACAACAGATCAGGAGGATAGACTGAACCGTGACCATCCAGAATTTTGTTTGTCTGACAAATTTGTTTAGGATGAGGTCCAAGATTGGCCTCCAGTCCCCTGTCTTTTATGGCACTAAAAAGAACCTTGAGTAAAATCCAGATCCTATGTGGTCTGGTGGGACTGTTTGGATGACTGCTTTTAGAAGCAGATTTTGTATTTCTTGGGCTGCTGTTTCCCTTTGACTGTGTGGAACATCGAGAATGTGCCTTAGTGTTCTTGGGTAGAGATCAAAAGGTAAGTGATAACCTCTGATAATTATCATGTCTGTACCCAATAATCTGTGGTAAAGGATTGCCAGGCAAGGTGGTGGAGAGAAAATCATCCCCCGACTGCTTCCAGAGGTAAGCTATCAGGCCACTCTTCAGGAGCACTGATAGGGTTGTCCACAGAAAGAATCTCTGGATCCCTAATTACACGGACCCCCTCTGCCTCTGTAGGGCCATCTTCCAGCTGAGTTACCCCCTCTGCCCTGTGGAGTAAACTCACCACGTGTGTCACAGAAAGGACCCTGGAATTTATTGTACCACATCTTTCCACTCCACTGAGCTGAGTGGCCTAGTGGGCTAATGCACTGTCCTCAAGTTGACAGGGTTCTGGGTTAAAGACATTGGTAACCTCTAAACTCTGGATCCCACCCAGTTCGGGTTTGTGAAAGGCAGATCATGCCTCCTGAACCTGATCGATTTCTTTGAGGCAGTCACCAAAGCCGTAGATGAGAGTAAGGTGGTTCACACAGCCTATCTTGACCTCACCAAGGCTTTCAACACCATCCCCCATTCTGGAATTATAGCTAAATTCACTAAACTAGGTATAAATCCCTACATCACAAGATGGGTTGCCAACGGGCTCACTGACAGAACCCACACTGTAAAAGTTGCAGACTCCAAATCTGACCTCAAAGCAGTGACAAGTGGAGTACCACAGGGTTCCGTCCTGGGACCTCTCCTGTTTGGTATCTACTTCTCTGAAGTACAGGCTAACACAGAAGGCCTCTGGCTAATAAAGTTCACAGATGACTGCAAACTAGGAGCCATAGTCAAGTCCTCAAATGATGTGGACATCCTACAGAAGGGCCTCGCTGAGACAGATGCCTGGTGTCAGAGCCATGGCCTCAAGCTCAATGCCAAAAAGTGCAGTGTCATCCCCTTTGGTAAAAACTCTGTACCTTTGAAATACCACATAGGCAGCAATCTACTTAACACTGAATGTGTGATAAGAGACCTTGGGACCCAGGTGGACAGTAGTTTCTCCTTTGATAGTCACATCACCACAGTAGTCAGGAAGTCCTTCTACGTGGCACACCTCATAATAAAAGGTTCTCATCCAGAAAAAAAGAGGTCATTGTTCCCCTCTACTCGACACTCATTAGACCCATTATAGAGTACAACTCCCCTTTTGGAATGTACCTCACAAGACATGTGCAGCAGCTGGAAAGGCCACAGAAGTACCTCACAAAAAGAATTACTGGCCTCAAACAAATACCCTACACTGACCGCCTCAAAAACTCCAGCTTTACTCTGTAACATATCGCCTACTCTGAGGTGATCTCTGCCTAACATATAAAGCTATGTCAAACCCAAAGCTGTTGGTCATGCTACACCTAAAGAAATCCCAATCCCTCCGAGCTACATGCTCTAGGGACCTAAACCTTGTCACCACAATAAACAAGACATGCTGGAGGGATAGATTTCTGTCCCAGAGACTTCTCATACTCTGGAACAGGTTACCCATCTATGTCAAGCAAAGTTCTTCATTAGCATTCTTCAAGAAAAATCTTGATGAGTGGATGGGAAATAGGAAATACACCCCGGGGACCACTTCTGTGTCTCTGCTCGACAGTGGCACAGGAAAATAACTTTCTTGGGTGGTGTAAGCCAGGGAACCTTGTTGGCTAGGCTTACTTAGGCCCTTGGGCCGATAGTCTAGTACCTACCTATGAACCTATGAACCTATGATTCCTAGAGTACAATTATTCGGGGGTAGAAAAATGCACTCCCATGGCAGACAGGGTCTTGCTATCCTTCTCACACCTGGCTAAACTGTCTTTTACATTTGGGCCAAAGACAGGAGAGGCCTCCACAAGAGTGTTGAGAAAGGAAGACTTAAAAGGGTCCACAAAAATCACATAGGTGCATCCAGGTGTGATGTCTCATGACAACGCCTGTACCCGCTGCTCTAGCTACCCCTTCGGTAGTATAAGAAATCAACCACATGGACGAGTTAGATATAGACTCCAGGGTGGCAAGCTGTGAGGCAACTTTGCTGCGTACCTCATCAGAAACTGCTCCTGCTAAGGTTCCTGAGAGTTACGAGATTAGGTCTCACTGGAGCCAGGTAAAGTGTGCCAAGTAATTCAAGAACCAAATGGCAAAGGTCGATAAAGACTACACCCCGCTTCCCTAACCTGTCTATCGACTGAGACTTCCTGTTTGGGGAATGGACAGTAGGGCTCTCCTTGGCGAGCCCTTTCTTAGTGGCCACTGCCACCACCATAGCATCTACTAGTAAGCCTTTGGACAAGTGTGGGTTGTCCTCTGGTGGAGAGAAAATTTTGTCTGGTCTCTGGGGGATAGGTTCAATGGTGTCAGGATTCCTCCAAGCACACTGCACGATGAGCTGAACTAGGTCATCTGCAGGCAGGGTCACCCAGGAAGTAGAGGGTCAAGCAAGGAAAGCCTGAAAGAATACAGATTCCTCGGAAGAATGGTTGGTGGGCTTCCAGTCTCCCTGCTGCTTTAAAATTTCCAGTATGTCTCCAAAGGAGACATCCTCAGGGGACGACCATGGGGACCCTTCCCCTTCATTGTAGTCTATATCTTCAGTAAGGGATTCTTCAGGGGAATCCATGTGCTTCTCTTGCATGATCTCTTACAAAGAATCTCCTCAGTGGGGGCATCTGAGGAGGACTCTGAAGAATGGGCACCTTGTGGAAGGATATCTTGCAGTTTCTGTGCTCAATGTCCCGGAGTAGTGGACTTTGTCAGCTCTAGCTCACAGGATAGATAAATATATATATATATATATGGGTCTCTGGCACTGAGGGAACCCACTGTGAGCCTGCAGAGGCAAGTGCCCTCTCCATCACCTGGAAAGCAGGCCTGCCTGAAGGGGATGGGAGCCCAGAACAGAGAAATACAACCTTGGGACCAGGGTCACACCCCACTCCAATGAGCCCACCCCCAGGGAAGTATCTACGAGAAGACTCAGAACCATCAAGGCAACCAGAACCGTAGTAGATGGTGCCATACAAAAAATAGGCGCCATACTAGGGATCATGGTGCTGACAGACCAGTCATGATCCTGAGGATGGCTCAGCTCCAAGTGACTTAGTGGCCATTGGGTAGACTCCGGAGACATGGTAAGGTCTACCAGTGGAGCCAAAGAAGCTGGTATTGGCACAGACGTTGGTGTTAAGGGCTCTGATACCGCCAAGGAGGTTGAAGGAGGAATATATGTTAGAGTCTGTGGAGAAAATTCCTTGGCTCTGGGTGGGAGGGAGAATTTGGAAGGAGTTGGGATTCCCCTGGCCACCAGGAGCTGATCCATGAGTCTCAGCACATTGAATTCTGAAAGGCTCCTGGAGGAGCAGGATGACATCCTCGATAGAGAATCAGGGTGCCCTAGAAAGGGACTGCACTGTTGTCCAAAAAAGGGGTCTGCTGACTGGGGAATATCGAGTCCGAGGGAATATTTCACTTTTCAGCACCATGGTCAAAGGACCAGTAAGTTGTATGGGGGGGAGGTGACCTGAGTTAGGAGTACTATTTTTGGTGCCAAAAGGGAGATCAGTGCTGTAGCAGAAATTAAAGTTTTGAATGGTTCTGTAGTCATGATCGGTACTGTAGTCGATGTTTGAGGCATTGGTGCCGAGGACAGTACCGTAGTGGATAGCTGAGGTCCTGGAACCGAGGATGGCACTGTAGAAGGGGTTTCAGTCCCTGGTGCTGAGGCTGCTGATGACAATTTAGGAACTTTTGCCTTTGGTTCTACAGCTTTAACTGATTTTGAGTCACTTACATGTGGAGAGGAAGGTAAGGATTGGCTCCTTTTTTTATGTTCCTTTTTAGTAGGGGTAGAGCCCTCCATCTCAGATATAACCTTGCAGAAAAGAGCTTTTAGGAGACCTTTAAGGAACAATTTATTTTTCCTTTCAGTCAAGGTATGGAGGTTAAACAGACAGATGCAGTACCCCAAGGCAGTAATATAGGACAAATGATTATTCAAATTCGGCATTTTCCTGCTACATTGGTCATACTTTTTAAAGCCTGTTGTTCCCTTTTTACCAGGCATCTTTAGTTATAAGGCAAAGAAGCTTGTCCGACAGTAGTATAATTCCAAGCAATCAGGAAATACACACTCACACAGTCAAGAAAAGGAAGGTTTTTTTTTTGTTTTTTTTTTACCAACAATGGTAGAAGGAAGTACCCAACGTGTAACGAGAGAAAAAGAGATAAAGAGAAAAGGGGAAGGGGATACCAACAGTGGTACTGAAAGTTACCTCAGAGGTAAGGGAAGGCCTGTACCAGCAATGGTATGAAGAATACCAAACCTTGGTAAGATATAAGAAAGGGAGCACTCAAACAGATAAGCAAAGACTAAATGACTATTAACAAATTACAAATTCACAAGGAAAAAACAAGACAAAGTTTAAAGAAGTAAAAATTTCTAATGACTTAGCTTGAGAGCTGACCTGACACGTCTTGATAGTACATGCGGAAAACGAGATCTGAGGTGATAGAGAGAGGGGCACCATGGATAAGCTTAGCTCAAATTTTTTTTGGCTGGCGCGAGCTTGTTATAATGGCCAACTCAGTTCTGAGGATGGAACCAATAACCATCAGTAATGAATGAATGAAGATTAACAACATCAGATCCAATATTTACGTGAAGATAAAAATGAGATGCTAAAAGTTTAATCACTATTTTTTTACTTTCTGGTGTGACACCCCCCTTATCCAGCATCTCATAACCAAGTGTTTTTAACAGTCAGTAGGAAGAAAGCACAATCATAAAGTGTGTTTGTGGGGGAGTTGACTTTTTTAGTTTTCCCTACCCAGTTGTTCCCCTCCAAGCATGCTCATATAGTTTGTTCCATTCTTAGGTGGCCACACATCCATGCCCAGAGGTGCCCAGAGGATATAAGAGGATAATTAATCTACTCATAATATCACCTCAATTTCAGTATCTCCAAACTTTCATAACAGATATTTCAGCAGTTATAAGCCCCCTCCCAGCTTCAGAAACATGCCTTTTACAGGTAAGATACTGGCATGCTGCCCTATGACTGGTTGATGGCAACATTTGTTACCTAGGAAAGGATGGATCTAAGAAGCTACATGCCTCTCTTATTGTAATTATGATAAGGAATATGAAAGGCAGTGTGATGGAGTTCTGAATGTTAACTCTCTTAGTCTGATGGAGTTCTGAATGTTAACTCTCTTGCCAATAGCCAGCAGTCAAGTTCTCACAAAACCAGCTTGACAGAGTTTTGTCCTTCAGTCAGCACTAAAAGTAAAAACAGAAACAACATAGAAATACTCTGTCTGGTCTTCATCAAGGTGTTTGTCATTTTTATGGGAATTAAAGGGCATAAGAATGGGGCCCATACATTTAAAATAGATATGAAACTAGATGAAGGGCAGCGGAGAAATGATTATACTTATGTAAGGAGTAGCAGTTGTCAGTAGACTGGATCAATAATGAGTTCTGTATTTAAGTTCCAGGGCTTGGGTTCATCGCTGGCCTCCATATGTTGTCTGGGCAGAGTTGTGCTTCGTTGGGTCCAGTTTGCACAGTTGTTTTTTCAGTACAGTCTAATTTGATTCCAGTATCTGGGATTACCTGGATATCACTAGGGCAACTTATCACCCCTTCTGGATCCAACAAGCATTTGTTGACTGGGCAGAGCCTCTTTTCAGTGAAGGCTCTGGGGGGAAAAGCTCCACAATAATTGCAATATAGAATTACAAGTCTAGTATATACTATAAGAGTATAATAAAATAAAATAAAATAAAATAGTGATTATCAAAAGTGGCAAAAATAACAGGAGTTCAGTGCAACTTTGAGCAGAAAAAAATTATGCTGTGATGTTAAACAGGCACAGTTTATATAAGAAAACAGTAAGAAGGAAGTGAGTTTCAGAATGAAAGACAGAAATAGGATATTCCAATTGAAATGTCATAGTGGTAAGATGTGTACCACTTTGTATGTTGTATTACATTGTTAGGCTGTTGTGTGATGATTAACTTGCTGATGAACATTAGCATAGTCTGGAAATGTTTAGCTAGTGTACAAGTTGGATTTTAAAGCTTTTCAGTTTGTCTGCCGGTTTTATGAGGAGTGGAACCAGAGCTTAGTGACATAATTAGAATACAGTGAGTCTCCAGCAGTATTGTTTGATTTGCTAGTGATTACAATACATTTGTTGCTTCAGTATAGCTCTGCAATTTGCATACTATGCAATGACAGAGTGCTTGGTGGCAGTGTAAAGTTTATTTATAAAGATAGCAAACATAAGGGAGACTAAATGGTCCATGAGTATTCACATCCTAGCACTAAGACGAAATGTACTTTCAGGTGTTTTGCAACCTGCAATACCACCACCATTGTGTATATGGCATGCTGTAAGGTGTATCAAGCATTCTACATAGGGAAATGCACAAGAAAGTTGAAGGACAGAATTGCTGAACGCATCTGAAATACGTAGAGAGGTAGCAACTAATCCTTTGGGCAAGCATATGAGGGAGAAAGGAAGTACACACATTTAACTTTACAGTGATTGACATCAGATAGAAGAAAAAAGGGAGGGATCTTAATAATGAGTTAGAAGTGTCATGGATCACACTTTTAGAAGCTGATTGTTTTCCAAGTTTAAATACAGCAGTAAGCATTAAACCTATTTTATAAAGAAGACAGTTAACTTTGAAATAACATGTTGTGTGGATTAAATGTTTTACTTATTTTATGGCTATACTGACTTTCAGTAACATTTTACCTGTATATGTGTCTTTAAACAGAAGTGTTTAATACAACTGTGTCATGTGATTAATTTTATGGTTTGAATTTATTATTTAAATGAACACATTTGACTTCTTTTTTACACACTAATGAAGGGTTGATCCCAAAAGCTTTGTGATTTTGTTTTCCTGTTTGGAATAAACGCTGCATTTTACCTCAATGTTTCCAGGCTTTGGATTTTTTTATTACTCTGTAGAGCTTCCACTTTTATGTCGGGGTATAATGAATGACGTTTTGTTCAGACACATCCCAAAGACATGCTGTAGGTGGATTGGACACTCTAAATTGGCCCTAGGTGTGAGTGTGTGCATGTGTGTGCTTTCTGTGGAAGGTTGGGCGCCAGGCTGGCAACTTGACACTGTAAAACTCCACTGCCAATCATGAGCGGACAGGTGATCCGCTGTGGCGACACCTAACCGGGAAAAGCCGAAAGAAGAAGAGTAGAGATACAGTTTTCATCGATTAGCCAGTTTCTTCAGGATAGAGAGGGTGGGCTAATGCACCTGCTGCTAATCTATTATATTTGTTTAGTAGGTTGTCAGTGGCTAAAGTTGTTGTTTCTGATTGTGAAGGTATTTTCTAATAGTTGAGGTTGGGACAGGCTGAAAGTTGAGCAGGACTGCAAGTTTTCTATTTTTATTGGGGCTGAGAGGAAGGAACAGGGGTTAACTCTGAGTAGTGACAGAGCTGTTTATATGAAGTGGGAGTTAAATCAAGCAGCAATATTGCTTGAATTATTACTTGTTGCATGAAAGGGTAAAGTGGTGTGAAGAGGATAAAGGAATTAATTTATGGAAAACCTGAATAATTTGGGATTAATTTGATGTCAGTGCTGGAGGTTGACATAATAAAATTGTTTGTATGATTTAATCCAGTTGCTTGATGAGGTTTCTAAGACGACTGAATTTTTGTAAGGTAGTCTTTGTTTTGTATTTAGACCATTATTTCCAATCCTATTTTCCTTTAAAAGGATTTCCAGTTGTGGACTTATGATATGTACTGCTAGAAATGGCCTGAGCAGAATCCACTTGAAGATGCAAGTCTGAAAAAAAGTAATACTAAATCTAGATATCTACCATGAAAACAAAACACCTTCCTTATTAGAAATCAAATAATCCAGAAATTGTGAAAGATCATGCTAGTCACTCCTCTAATAATAAATAATTTGTCAGCAATATGATACAGACAATGCACCATATGTTGGGAAAAGAAGGAAACTCTTTAAGTATACTAGGACAGAATATCTCATAAAACATTAGCTTAAGTAGGGGCAAAAGATGTACACTTTTCTCTCCCTTGTTTCTGTAAATGCAATATTCTGTCAAAGAGGAAATTGGCTAAAAGAACAACATATTTAACGCAGCTAAGAAAGAAGGAAACTGCCTCCAGTTCAAATTAACTGTGTTACTACAAAGTGCCTTATTATCCAAACAAACCCTGCAATATCCATGATTATATTTCATGCTCTTATATAAACAACAAATCTTCAAAATCACAAATGTAAGATGGAATACTGGGCTCAGTTCTGCAAAATGTGATCTAACAAGTTTTTTTTTGTCCAAAAACAGGAGCACAAAGAAGCATCATCTAGCACCTTGGAGGGTTTTCAATAAATGTATACATTTTGGGAGGAAAAGTAGCCATCCACCATCACATTTTTATACCGGTCCTTCATAATACTCAATAATAATGCAGCTGTATTCAGGGATAATAGATATCCCCTTAATGGGATTCTATAAAAGAGAGTCACTATCAGATACCTGCAAAGGAACTGGTATATCATTGTTTGAAACTTCTAGAATGTATGTATATAAACCAATAACCAGTATTAAATGTGAGTCAAGTACTAAGATCCTGAGTCAAGTATTAAACACTGTTATTGAATTATTACTTGTGACATAAGATCCAGCAAAAGAAGATATGTAGGTGTAGAAAGGAGGTTTTGGTATTGCAATAGAAGGGGATGATAATATTCCATGCAGAAAACATAGTAGTTCTGTTGACTGTACATCCGCATGGATGGGGAGTATACAGTTACAATACAATGAAGAAATGGCAGAGCTATATGGATTACAAATCAAATTATATGAGATCTGAGTAATATAAACTGAGCTCAGCTGAAAAGAGTGATAGATGGCATAGTGTGGTTTTCCAGAATATGGGACAGCGAAATAAACTGATTGTGAGCACTGACTCTATGGCAAAAAGACAGAGAGAGGAGAGAGAGAGAGAGAGAGGTGACCCAGATGACCCAAAATCTGTTTGGGGCTTGGTTGCTAGAGGAGCCAGACAAGAAGTGTGGGAATGAGTGACCGATGCTGGCTCTCCCATCCTGGTGGCAGAGATGCATTCCAGGCTGCTGAAATGCTGCTATCTACTGGAAGGAGACAGAGGTGCATGGCATGTAATGTATGAGCTGGGGACATATGGTTGATGCTGCCAAGTAATTTTTATATTAGAGCCACCATGGGGTATGTTCATGAGCATGCACATTCAGAGTGTAAGGCATGGGTAGCCTCACATCTGCAAGCATACAGATAAGCCACCAGAGAAGCACCAGGAGCAGAACAAGAAACACCCTGTGGGTTGCATTAGTGATTGCCCTTTGATTGTCTCATCCCATTGAGCTATCAGAAAATAGTAAATGATCTGAATTAGAGTTGTTGTTGTTGTTGTCTTTCAGCTTTTCCTGGTTAGGGGTCGCCACAGCGGAACTCCGGTTCGCTAATGATTGGCAGTAGATTTTCACGAATGCCGAGGTGCCAGCTAGACGTTCGACCTTCAATGAAGGCACGCCCATTTATGCATGTCTTTTGAACACCCACCCAACCGTGGGGAGGACATGCAGACTCCACACAGAAAGCACTCCCCACACTCCAGCCGAGAATCGAACGCGAGAACCTCTTGCTGGGAGGCAACAACACTACCGCTGCACCACCACAGAAGTAGAATTAGAGTTTTATATCAAAATTATGGTCAATGCACTTTGCAGACAAAACAGGATGGGAAGACTGGATGAAATACACAGTTCTTAAATGGATGCATGTTCTGTGCTTTTTTTGTTTAATCTGCTGAAGACCTATTCATTAGAAACGGGAAGAGGGATGGTGTCTGGTTAATGATTTAAGGGTACTATAGCCAACAAAGCTAGAGACTATTGAATTAAATCTTATGAATAAGCTTAGTTTCAAATAACATGTCTGCTGTGACCTTATGAGAGAAGATAACATTCTCTGCATTTATTTAATGTTTCCATTTTAAATATTAACTGTAATGTTAATTCCCTTCTGCTGAATGATAATTACAGCATAATGGTTTTTAAACAACGACATAATTAAATGCCTCATTATAAGAGGGCCCACATAATGGTAATTCCTACATAGAAATTATAAATGCTATTTTCAAATGTACACAGTAATAAATTGCGACGACAATCAAGTCTTAATTCATGCTAAATTCATCTCTACTACAATAAATATAGTAATACTGATTAAGATTTAGCTGTCTAAACCATTTAAGCAGGCCCTTGTGGATAGGGGGTAATGCACAGGAGAACCTTTGCGCCACCCCTGAAGATGTTATTTTGATATGAATCTGCGACGAGTTAAGGACGGGAGGTTGGCCAAGTCATTATCTGCATGAACAGCCATGGTAACAAGCATGTAAAGTGCATATGTAAACACTTCAGTGTCAAAACATACTCCAAAGGATTCAAAAAAACTGTACAGAATGAATAATGTATTTTAGAAGGGCTGCCTGTGCCATTAATTTTGTTATTAGTGGAATTCTGCACTCCCCTAAAACACCAAGTATGGAATGTGATGGTGCATACATAGAGACTGATCATATTCACAATCAGACATTTAAACAGCAGAAATATTATGGTCTGATTATGCATTCTGTCATATGAGCTGGTAAGCCAGTTGTGTTGAACTGTGCATCTAGTTCAGCAGTACCTAACACATTCTGAATATGATGGTGTAGGTTATTATTAACCTTATGGCCTAATGGTCTACATGGTTCCTGGAGTATGTTTTTGCTCACCTGCCCAATATCACTTTGCTTCAAGTGTATGATAAAAGCAATAAAATGGTGTAAGCAAGCTGCCACTGTGGTACACGTGGCTCCATGCACACGACTGTCTTAATTTCTTTCATCTAAGATTTAGGCTGCTGTAATCTGTACAACCAATGACAGCTGTGAACCTTGTGGAAGACAGCAGTATTTCTGTGATATAAAGATTCTGTCCTGTCCACCTCAGCTATGTCTGACAATGATGTGCCCATAAAACTTTCACAGCTGGGCGCACTACCATAGTTTCCATAAATCCAATCCACAAACACAGTATTATGTACCGAAAAAACATCCAGCTCTGTTTAGATTGTTCCTTAGGGCACTATTGCCTTCATACACTGTTTATCTTTAAATCAGAAAATGACTACACAGGTCCATTTTACTTCTGTCTTTTCTAATATCCACCCTCAAAATGTACTGTCTCGCTACCCTTTATTTATCATGTATATTAGTTTGCATTTCTTTGTCTTTAGTTTTCTCTCTCTTGCTTCTGATTGTTACTCCAGTTTGACAAGGTTATTTTCTTCCTTTATGAACCATATTTGATATCCACTTTATTGTTGAGGTTTGTGGTACCTCCAAGCAAGTTTCCCTGTGAATCATGACCTACCTACCCCATTAAACACCATCACAACTAGTCCACTATGCAGTTTCCAGAAAAATCACGGCACTTTCTTTAGCAGTCTGTTGCTATAGGGAGGCACTTTTCTACAAAGTCTTTACTTATAGATATTGCCTTTACAGTTGCACAGCCATGTGGAAAAGAGAACCAGTTATCAATAGTGAAAACAGCTGTCACTCACATAGAAATCTTGCTACCTGTTAGCAGACTGATTATCAGTGAGTTGTAACACCTGTAAAATGGAACACAGCCAATTAAATTTAATCAGTTACATTTTGATAACAAGTAGGAAAACTCCAAAAAAATACGTTTATTTCCAGACCTTCTTCAATATCAAGATACTTTAAAGGACAGACTCAGTAATGAATCTTGCTGTTGTTTCTTTCGGCTTTGTCTGGTTAGGGGTCGCCACAAGTCGCCACAGCGGAACTCCGGTCCGGTAATGATTGACAGTAGATTTTTATGTACCGAGTTGCTGGCTCTGACGCACAACCTTCAACGAAGGTACGCCCATTCAAGCATGTCTCCACACAGAAGACGCTCTAGCTGAGAATTGAACAAGACAACGTATTACTGTGAGGCGACAAAGCTACCGCAGCACCACCACTGCAGTCAGTAATGAATCTTGCTGTACCACAAAAATATTTCTCCTTATTTCCCTTGGGGTAGACACCATTTGCTATTATCTAGTGTGTTTTACCGTTTAGTAAATGCTTTAATCAATGTATTTATCATCTTAAGATTCACTCCTAATAATTTTTTGTTGTTATTTTTCATACATTTTTTTTTGTGCAGCACTATGCAAAGTCTATGCAGGCCACATACATTGACTTTCTCTGGACTACTGTTTGCTTAACTAGTCAAATAATTCTAGCAAGGTCATCTGAGCTTGGCATTTTTAAGTGTGAATCTATGCCACCTTGGGTTGTGTACCCCAATGTCCTCTAGACATTTGTCAGTTCTTGCTTTCTGAACCAATTCCTTGAATTTCCCCTGTCCACATTATTGGCCATTAACATACCTCTCAACTTCTTTTCTCAAGAATAATGGACAAAGTCTAACAAAATGAGAGGACAAAGGATCAAAATAAAGGACAATTTTTAATATTACTCTAATTTATTTAAAAACTTAGAACAACAAGTTTTGTTTCAACTTGCATTTTTTTTTTGGCCAGTAAGAATTATGAACTCTAATGACTGGCATTCTTGACTGACTGACTGTTAACAGTCAGTCAGTCAATAATGCCAGTCATTGGCATTTCATAATTCTTGCTTATCAATTTTTTATAAGAGAGAGGACAAAATTATGAGGCAAAATTGGAGGTGCCCTGTAAATGCAGGGACAAATGAAAGGTATGACCACCATTAGTATTATGTTTCCTTTCTAAAGCAGCTCTTCCATGAAAGGAGTGAAATGAATGTTCTTTTCCTTGGTTTGTATACTGACTGGAGCTGATAACTTCAAATTCATATCACTTAACTTAAGGGAAATACTTATTTTCTCTTACGGCTGACCTGCAGGTACTAGGTTGTCACTTTTGTAGCTTTGTGCAGTAGGCAAGGTATGTCCAATCTGTAGACAATGTGCTGCCCACCCAGACTCTAAGTAAGTTAACACCTCTCCCACTTTATGTAGGACAGTGCCTGTTTGGGTAGTTGTGTTCTTCAAAAACTTATTAAAAATGACAAATATCCTGAGATTTTAGGGCTAAAACTATTTCCTAATTTTCTACTAATAGCTGTATTCAAGATTATTTGAATCTGAAACACCTTAATATTATATAAAACAAGATAAATAACTAAACATCTACATGAATGAGCTCTTATTTCAGAAAAAAAAATTGAAGTCAACTCCTTTGCAGTCCATGTAGATATGGTTTGTCCTATAAAATCTCATATTTCCATATGAAATGTCCAATCTTGGGCATTTTAAAAGGTTGCAACTCTTAAGTCTAAGGTGTGCATGCGTATGCAATATTCTGTTGGTGTGGACTATTTAAATTAGGCCCTTGCACGTTATTTTGTACTGACTTTCATTGAGGACTTGCTTACTATGGTGATACAGTCATCTGTATGGAACATCTATGGCAGATCAGTGCACAAAATGTGTAAGTGTACAAACTTAATAGCTGCATTGCACCTATGCAGTCCTATGGCAAATCTGCACATGATGAAACAGAGCAGCTTTGCCTTCCCAGAATGTCAGCCATGGTAAGTAATGCATAAATGTGTATCGTAGTGTGTGTGTGTGTGTGTGTGTGTGTGTGTGTGTGTGTGTGTGTGTGTGTGTGTGTGTGTGTGTGTGTGTGTGTGTATTATGAATGTTTCGGTATTTAATCAGGTATTTGGATATTTTTTAAACTTTATACTTACTGTTTTATTATACGATTTGTCTGTTGCTGGTTTAATGAATTCATGTTGGTGGAATTATATTATATTCATGTGACCTGTGTTTTAAGGTTTTTAAATACTTTGATGTTCATTGTTTGTGAATTCTGAAGAAGTCTCGTTGTATGAGACAAAAGCTTTCAATTCTGTTATACGGTCTTAGTATTCTGCATTCTGGTGTGTTTTTTGTTTGTTAACTTGGTTAGTACTTTATAGGATGCACTGTGACTTGGCCAAAATCCTTACTTTGTCATCCTCCAAAGATTTTTATTATTGTTTTAGCCCATAAGAGCAAAACAAGAAAATGTTCAGTGGTTCAGATGTAAAGTGCTACATACAGAGGTCAGCAGCCTGAAATATAAGATCAGCCATTAATGTATTCAATAGCAAGTTATTTCAAGAACCAAGGTAAGTATAGTCAAATGGTTAAGAAACTAAATAACAGAACAGAGATATATAGTGGCTTTTAATAACAAAAAGTTCTTACTGATATTGACATTCGATGCACATGTAAATATTTAAACAATACTAATGCATTTTAAATAGGTTTCTGTTAAGCCTAACCATATTTTTAAACTATTACAGAGGCCAAAGGTCTGTATATAGCTCCACAGCCACAGATTGCTGATTTCTGTGCTTGTACATTAGCAGAGGCATTAAGTAATGAATTAGACATGATGAGGTAAAACTTACAAGGCTAAATTCATTAACGCCTACACTAGGTGTACACAATCTGTATTCAAGAACATCACACATTTTTGTGCTTTCTAGTCATTCATAAAGATTACACTATGTGTGCATGGAGTCTACACTTTGTGATAGCCATTATGAATCCTGCTCAATATTTAAGGCTGCAAAAAATCAGTAGGAAAACTAAAATCAGGGTAAGAAGGTGTGAGTTATGCCTGTGCTGTCTGTTCACTCAGAACAGTGTACACTTAGTGTAGGCATTAATGAATCCCAGGGGTTGTCCGATAAAGGCATGCCTTGGTGCATAATAAGGCACAATACACAATGCTGAATGCCTTTATCACCAAGAGCATGCTCTTATCAGAGCATAAGACACACATTTGACTGTCTTACTCCACTTATAACATGGACCTCTCCAGCAAAACAATGCATCTAATAAGTGGATAGAAGATGCAAACATTAGAAGAAGAAAGTCATTTTTGATTTTTGGAAAAAGTGGCAACGGTCTCTTTGTCAGTTTAAGTCAGACACATACGCTCACACACACACACACACACACACACACACACACACACACACACACACACACAAATACACACAAAACAATTATTGTTTAAATGTGGGATAGTAGCAACATTTTCTAGCTGAAGAGCTAAACAAAATGTCAGCCATTTTCAGATCCCATAATATGATGTAACCAGTTACACTTATTAGGCCTCACCAAAGGAAGTGCCCTACCTACAGATACAGTTGGGCCACTTTTTTATTACTTCATTTGCTGTTCCTTTTTATATCATCCAGCACCAGTATAGTGACTATGAGAGGGATCGTCAAGTAGTTATTTATTTATGTATTTACTTAATGTGTTGATCTGATAGATCACATTGAGCAAGCCTATGGAGCATGCACCCCCCCCCCCCAAACACACATGCCTAAAGGTAGGCTAGCAGCAATATTTTATAACTGTACTAAACATAATATTTACTTCCTGTATGATAAAGTCAGTTGTCCTTCTAAATAGCAATGAACAAAACCGTTCTGGCTACATTACGGTCTAACTTTTACTACTAAATCTGCAATTTCTTTATCTCCCAGCTGCAAGACATAACCACATAAGAAGAATTATCTAATAGATTAGTCATTTATTTATTTACATAAGTTCATAGGTTCGTAGGTATAATAGATAAGGTCTTTACCTCACAGACACAAAGTACAGAGTTTGATACTGACCTGCTATGAACCTATTTATTTATATCTGTTATGCAGACAAAAATCACCAGTTGAGTCTATGGTTCCTATTTATAGCACAAATCAGATGGCATTTATACTGAACAGTGGAAATTTGGCTAAGAGACCAGGGAAAACTCCCATTCCTTTTTTCTAATAAGTGCCAAAGGCTCGCAGACACATACCTGAATTGCTAACAACTCAAACAGATGTGGCCACTGTTTAAAATGCTATCCTAAAGGCAGAGTGTCAAGACTGCAGCACCCCACCACCACCACCATGTTGCACTGCAGTGTCAGCATTTGAATATGAACCCAGCAGTCTGTTCTAGCGATACAATCTACAACGTTTAGATATTTCTGGCATCAAAGTCAAGTAGAGTAAATGCTGAACCTAATTTAGTGGCATTAAATATAGGGATGGTACGTACTGCTGTAGCACTGTTTCTCTGCTATTTTGGGTCAGTCTGGGGGTGATATGACTTATGCATTAAATTATAAGAGGGGAGTTAGAAAGTCAGGAAATAGTATAGATGTTGTGTAAAACACTAAATGCTGTCTAGCAGGAATAACAGAATACCATGTGTTAGTTTCAATCTTTCATATCTGAAAGTGTGCCATTTATGACATTTTACAAACAGACATGGAAACATTCCTGTTAGACAATCAGCATAGACCAAATAAGACACATTTTAAAACAGCAGCAGACTGGTCCGTCTCTTTGAACTAAATTTAGTAACAGCTGTGATAATAATATAAATTCAAAATATGCTGACATAACTCTCCAGCAACTGTTCTATAGCATCCCTGAATTTCTAAAAATGAACACTACCAAATGTTACTTCATTACCCTATTGTAATATAGCTCTACTGTAAGTAGCTTTGTATTTGGTAACATCGTTTTAAACTGGCGGACAGACTACAGTTATTCATTACCTTTTAGTGCAAATGTTGCTACATTTTTTATGTTTCTCATATTGTCTTTTTTATTAGAATGAAGAAGTATTAGCAGGTGGCAGAGATGAAATCTTTTTTCCTTGATCTCTTCTGTAATTGGGACTACTTTGGCTTCTGCTCTGAAAAAGTATATATATATATATATATATATATATATATATATATATATATATATATGTGTGTGTGTGTGTATGTGTGTGTGTGTTTAACAATTACTTTTTTGAGTTTGTTTAATGCTAAACTAGGCCTTCCCAAAACAGCTTGATACAGTGAGGAGTATTGTCACTGCTTGATATAATTTCTGATTTGACTTTGCTGATCTCTACAGTGCCTGACCTACTCAGATCAGAAAGGTTTATTACATCTAAATGAGAAAGCTGCATAACTCCCAGGATACTTTACTAGGAAGATGAATACAGATATTTATTTTGTACAAAGTCATGCTGATGAACAGAAGCACTAATGAGTTATGTTCGCATGTCTATTGGGGAGTGGATTGATAGACCACTTCAAAATGCTTGTGTAAAAGAGAAAAAGTTTATGATTTTGAAGATATACTTTAACACTCTGGGCCATCACTTGTCAGTATAACTGTTTTATCTGTAAGTGGTTACAGACAGTTAATTCCCCTGTATTTTTCTTTCATTTATATGGAGTTCCAAAGTGCTGAATGTTTACTAAAACCTGGTTGTTATAGAATGCATACATCCAAAATATCTCTCATTTCCACTGCCACGATACAGTGCATATCTGTCAAATGGTGTTCAGAAAATATGTGCTGCATTTGTATTGTAGAGGATTTCCTAAACAGGGTGGAATATATGCTTTTTTGGCAAGGTCATCTTGTAGCTTGTAAATATAATTTTTCAGTCTGACTTGATGGTTGGCAAATGTACAGTCCTTAGCAAAGGAAAAAAACAATGAAGTGCACCAGTTCTTAAAACAACTTTAGTAAACAGTAATAAACACGGATTGTCTGCAAAACAAATGGCTTTAACATGGACATTTTTTATTGGACC
>NC_056745.1:697539150-697596650 GCF_019279795.1 Protopterus annectens
TGCATTCTAAAAAAAGATAAGGATTTTCTTGGGAGTGTTGAGCAAATTTAATGACTTTAACTCTGATGGACTGCACCTTTGAGATGAGACTACAAATACAAGATAACATGTCAGCAGCCTGTCATAGAGGAAACCCTTTTAAGGCACTCACCTCTAATATCCTATTATTGGGGCCATAAAATTGAACATTTTGGGGTGTAAGGCTTAGCACTGATAATAACATTTAACATGGGCAGGGGATGCAGGAACACAAAATTTACTTACTCCACAACTGATCGTGTTAGTTTGAAAATCTGTCTTATCATCAGATTACATCTTCAGCACATTGTAACTGGACAGGCGTACACTGTATAACTTTGGAATAAATAGTCACATTAATAACAGGGTCTGGGGACCTAGCACATCCCAGCAGACATGGAGTTACAGGCACTCTGAGGTACATTTTAGAGCTATTTACCACCAACCTTTTGACTCAGTGATGACCTCAACAAAAAATGTTAGCAAGGAAAGAAATCCAGTCTGATGTTTTTCTTTCAAGAAAGAATAAAGAAATAAGCTGTGTCTGACAAAATAGCAGTTCACAATAAACCAAAAAGACAGATGTTTATGAGGATACGTAAACCACATTGGGAAACAGTGCCTGTCTCCTTACCCCCCCCCCCAAAAAAAAACACAGCCACCATCTGTGTATTCCTTTGGTATTAGAGTCAGGTGAAAGCACAAATGGCCACAGTCACAAATTTCTAAGTGTCTACTGTCAAAAATATATATATACATTATACCTCTTTACCCCTACCCCAAAAGTCAGGTATCTGCTGTGTACCACTCTGATATCAGACTGGGACAAATTTGAAAGGACAAACAGATCACAGTAACACATTTCAACCTGTTGCTGACAGACATGCAATAGCATGCATTCTTACCCCTACTCCCCAAAAAATAGCCAAATTCTAATGTTTGTTTGTCAGAAAGGTGAAAATAACAATCACAGTCACAGATTCCAATGTGCTGCTTCTAAATAGTGCACTGCCCCTTGACAACTTGTAGTGACATTTTGTGCACACCTCTCAGGTCTGATTGTAATGAAACTTAAAGTAGTAATGACCATACCATCTCCACCATCCCCACCAAAGCTGTAGTGACCCTCTGTACACACACATCTGAGGAGGGCTAGTTTTAGACTAGATGAGGTTTAGAGCATAGTCCATCACTAAGCCTATTTCAAAATACACTTCTATATTCTAGAGAGTGGGGGCCACCAGATCAGGCTCTCAGAAGCTCTGAGGCTGTTCTATAATGCATTTTATGCATTATGTTTAAAAGATAATTACTTGCTGCTTTTTTTCACTGCTACCCAAAAGACAGCAGAGCTCAAAGTGGAATATGAAGGTTGCTAGTACAAACTACCAAATCATACAACTCAGCTGGAGACTCTCTTTTCTCCAACTCTGCTGGAAAAAAATGGAACTCCCTTCCTCCATAAATAACTTCTAACAGCTCCCTCCCTCAATTCAAAAAGGCACTAAAGACACACATGCTCAAACTCTGGCTATGTCCATGCTTAAACCCAGACTGAAATAAACACAAATGATACTGAAAAAGTAACAATATTTACACTCCCTTCAAAACCCAAACTAACCCAAAAATACAGTAACTAACTAATTAAGCCCTTTGAAACTAAAACTAACCATAAACAAAATAACCAACTTTTTTCCTACTTCACTGAAGTGTATACCAACTCCTCCCTCAACAACCTCCTCCACTAAACAAAACCCTTCCTTATACCCTTCTACTCCTCCCCCCTGCTTTCTATCTGAATTTTGCTATCGCTCAGTCTTACCCCTACCAATAGAAAGTCCTCTCTGACTTCAATTCTTCAAAGAATTTTCCTTTCTATCATACCTTTTAGTAACCTATAATTGTCTTCTACCTCTGACCCATTGCTAACTTTCAGAACTCTTTTCAATATGCTTCCCCCCCTCAATTTGTTATCTAAACCTTGTAACAGCTCTATTTCTATATTTTTAAACATCTTGTTACCTATATTTTTATCTGTATTAAATAATACATTCCTATATTTTAAACATCTTATTACCTACACTATTATTTCTATTTAACATCTATTCTTATATGTTTTTGTTACTAAATGTTTTTGATAATATTGGAGCTTTTCTCCCCAGGCCTCCGTTGAAAATGGATATGTATCCAGTCGGACTTTCCCGGTTAACAAATGTAAAATAAAATAAATAAATAAATGAATGAAAATAGCCACTAAATCCAAAAAGAACTCCAACTCTTTCTTTAACTACATCAGAATGTTAAGAAATAACACCCAACAATGTTTGGAGTTAGTCTACTGGTGTCACTTTTAAAAGCAAAAGAGTTAGCAGTGGTATATCCCAGGACTCCGTGAAGGAGCTTCTCATATCTGGCATCTAGTTCTCTGATCTCCAAACCAACACTCTTGACCTAAGGTTATCTAAGTTTACAGATGACTGCAAATGGGATGCTGTTATTTAATCTTACACTACCAGATTGCTACAGCATGGGTCAGCCATGTTAATGATTGGCACAAGGACAATGGGTCAGACCATGTTAACAACTGGTGCAAGGACAATGGGTCAGACCGTGTTAACAACTGGTGCAAGGACAATGGGTCAGACCATGTTAACAACTGGTGCAAGGACAATGGGTCAGGCCATATTAACAATTGGTGTAAGGACAATGGGTCAGATCATGTTAACAACTGGTGCAAGGACAATAGGACAGAACATGCTAATGACCGGGTCAAGGACAATGGGTCAGGCCATGTTAACAACTAGTGCAAGGACAATGATTTCAAATGAAATGTTAAAAAATGTAGTATAATTTCATTTTGGTAACCAAAACATTTCACATACTATATAGGTGGCACACCCCTCCAATCAGTTTCTCTTGTAAGGGATCTAAACATTCTTGCTGATAATTCCCTATAATTTGACCATCATGCCTCCACAGTTATAGAGAATGCCTTCTGTCTGGCTAGTCTAATTTCTAAAAGTACCTCCCCTAGATCCAAAGAAGTTTTAATCCCTCCGTTTACTCATATCTCATTAGGCCCATTATTGAATATAATACCTCTTTTGGCATGGGTTTGCCTAATCATATCACTCAATTTGAGAAACCTTCATAACTAAAAAGGTCAGTGGCCTCAGAAATCTTAGTTACTAGGACAGAGTGGCAACCCTCTCTCAGTATTCACCTTCTTATAGAATCCTCTGTAGAAGAGATCTGTGTCTGAACTTTCCAGCCATGAAAGATCCAACACTCTTTCTTCACAGTATAAATGGTACCTCAAATATCTGGTTGAAAGAATTAACCTTCATCAAAAGATAAATAAGACATATTGGAATGATAGATTCATCTCTCAGTACATCTCTCATCTCTGGAACAAACTTCTAAGACGTTTCAACCAGAGTGCCATACATGTCACCTTCAAGATAAGCCTATATAACTGAATGGAAACCTTAGATTCTATTCCAGTCTGTCTTGTCCTGACCTCCTTGAGGCTGGAGTGAACTTTTGAATAGGGTTTTTTTGGCTAGGCTTGTAATAGTATGCAGTCTGATTGCCTAGTACTTACATATGAATCTATGAACCTATGTATGTGCCCGTCAGTATTGTGCATGTCTACAGGTAAAAAATCACTGATATTGTTTTTACACACACACAGACACACACTCACACATGCACTGATACTGTCCCTGGCTAGCATATGCATACTGATATTATTCCTGACAATTCCAGTCTACCACAAGATACACTGGTTTTTCACACACACACACACACACACACACACACACACACACACACACACACACACACACACACACACACACACATATATATATATATATATATATATATATATATATATATATATATATATATATATATTCATGTTAACACTGTTCCTAACAAGCCAGGTTTATCACAAAATGCACTGATTTGTCCTACATGTACATACATAGTTAAATGGCCATGGCAAGCCAGTTCTACCACAAGATGCAAAAACACACATACACACATGCTGCACACATACCTGCAGATAAACTAGAGGAACACCAATTCACCTATGTCACATCTTTGGGATCTTGGAGGAAACCAGAGCACAAGGATAAACCAACACAGATACAACAAGGTTATGCATACTCTGCACAGAGGAAGCTGCAGCCACAACCTCAACCAGAGTTATATGATGAGAGAAGGTAATGCTACTCACTGTGCCAGTGTGCCAATGATCAGTTACCTTCATACACATTTTGCTCATACCAGGCCACCAAAACTATCCACTTATTGTGTTCAGTGCTGATGGTTGTGATGGAAGGTGTGAGAATTTATGGCCAAACTGTTACTCTTTAATACACTACAACCCTACCCCCACAAACACACATGCATACAGACACACAGCCAGATGACATACCAATACTATTTTACCCTGCTTTTAGCACATACATTGACATTACTCCTACAATACCTGATCAGTGGCCACTGTTTTACATTGATTAACCAACAGCAAGAGTAAGTCACTTGTAGCCACCAATGTCCTCCATCCCCAGCAATTACATCATCTTTACTATGTACATCTCAGGCGTCAGATTGTCATAAATAAGTAAATACATACATACAGGCATACATACATAAAACAGTTACAACCATTTCATTGTGCATTGCAGATGTCTGATTGTGATATAAAATGAAGGCCATGTAACAAATTTCAACTTTGGTTAACACAAACAGTAGCCACACATCATAGTTTTCCAAGTTGCTTCACATGAATCACATTTATGCTGTAAAGCCAGAATACTAAGCAAACAGCAGTTAATTACTCCACAGACATCCCCAGCTATTATACACAATTTTTATATATACAGCTCAGATGTGTGGCTTTTATAAAATTAAAAAAGAAAAGCAAAGAAAAATCAGTTTTTCAACATCTGATCAAAACAATCACTGCAAAAGCCAAAATATTGGGAAAACAAAGGCCTAATATAAGGGTCAGGTTTAAAATATTGCTCTGATACGCTTCCAACACTTGATTTATTTTTGAAGGATATGAAGTCAGATATTCAAATATTTGTCATCATTTAATCATTGTAACTATGACTGTCTTAACAAATAGAAATGTTGTGCTGAACAAAGTAAAAATAGAGACAAACTAAGGGACATTCATAGCTTTCAGTTTACTTGCTTAAGAAGCAGAGAAAACACAAAAATAATGTGAGGGTGTAGAGGGGAGAAAGGTCCAAAATCAGACACTTTTTCTTAAATTTTGCTCTAATTCATTTACAAGTTAATAGAGCAATAAGGCTATGCATCAACATGCCTTTTCTGAACAATAACCAAACATGAATCTATAGTGTCTGGGATCATTGACTGATTGACTGTAATACTTGAAGATTTACTAGAAAAAAAAAGATTTTACATGGCATAACCAGGACAAAAATATGAAGCAATTTCAAGGGTGTTCTACAAAATCAGAGACAGTTGACAGGAAAGAAAAAATTCTGTGAAATTAGGAGCCACTCAACCTCTTAGCACAAGAAGTCAGGACAAAGCCAAAAATAATTGGAGGAGAAAGGCCCCAAAATAGGGACAAATTTTAAATACTGCTCTTATAAACTTAGAAAGTTGCTAGAATAACAGGAGTTGTGTTAGCATACATTTTCTGAAGGATATGAAGTCTGAAATTCAAATGTATATTATTATTTAGTGTCTTCAGTCTTCAGTAATTTGTCAGAAAACCATACTTTTTATGAGGAACATACCAACAATATGAGGCAAAAATCTAGACATTCTGCGAAAAACTGGACAGTTGAAGGGTATGGGGACCATTAGCAGTAGCCACATTTGCAGGGTAAATGGTGCATCTGCCCTGCAAATCTGCTTAGTGATCATTTCTGGTGGCATGCCAGGGTAAAAATAAATAAATAAAATAACCCAGTGCCTCCCAAACATCTTGAAGAAACTTCCCCTGCATGTTAAACAGTGCAACTCACTATATTCCTTTAAACATAAATAGAGGAAAGACTGGGTATGCGCAGACTCACTCCAGGATTGACTGTCATGACCTTCTTGGAGAAAGGAAGTACTGCCTGAGGGAGGCTACTGGCAAGGTGAGAATAGTCATGAGACTCAGTGGGCTTGGAATTTCTATGAATCTATGCATATATAAAAAATGACCTCATACTGACTACTGCTGCTGTCATCAACAAATACCCACATATCGTCACTGTTCAGTATGCATGGGCTTTCTACTCCTTACCATGCAACAACGAGTAAAAATAACAGACTTACCAGGTGCATGGCACCTGACCAATCAATTTGTGGAGCTTTGTCAGCACCTCCTTCATAGGATGTCCTTCAGCTAGCGTCAGATTTTTGCCTTTTGGTTATTAATTTGTTTTTTTACTTAAAAAAATCAAAAGGTAAAGTGAGGAAAGGTACCCCACATGAGTGGCACTCTAAGTGGCCACATTGTGCAAGGCTAGTCATGGATGCATAAAAGAAGGATAGGACATGGAGCTTTGGAGTAAAAGGAATAGTGTCAGAAAAAAAGAAAATCACTAGTTGGGCAACACAAGGTTCAATTCTGGGTTCAATGCTCTTCGCCATGTTTGTTAACAATATATGTGGGGGAGCAGAGTACAGGATCATCCGCTTTGCTGATGATGACTTGAAGGCAGGTGCAGCACTGGAGAATGGGAGGAAGAGTCAAAAGAAGGACTTTGAAAGGCTGACGATATGATAATAATGGCAATAGCTGAGGTTCAGTGCAGTTGAATGTAAAGTGTTGCACCTGGGACACAAGAACTCTGCAGTGCAGTAACTGTCGAGGAGACTAGAGTTGCTGGCTAGACAGCAGGAAACAAGGGAGATAGGTATCTTGATCAGACCTGGATTGGGAAATCAGGAGCAGAGTGAGAGGGCAGTGCCAGTAGCAAGCAGAAGGTAGGTGTAAATCATCTCGAAGATAAACTTCTCAAGCAACAATGCAATACTCATGCTGTAACAGGCCCAGGTCAGACCAACCCTGAGTACTGTGTTCACTTTGAGAAACCATAGAAGGACAAGGATATTAGGCTGTTGAATGAATACAGAGGAAAAACATATGAATGCTATGTGGAACAGAGGGGAATGTACATGACTAGAGTCTAAAGGAGCTGGAGGTTCTTTCAACAGATATCAGAAGATAAAGTGTATGTAATATTGGTGTTTAAGATCATGCCAAAGAACTGTGAGAAGGTCATTCATACCAGAAAGGATGCAGAGGATAGGAGGTTCATATCCAGATGTTTCTAGAAATTAACAGCTTCTTGGAGCTCTGAAAGAACTTCACAGTCAGGTTTTGTGGACCTATGGAATGGAATTTTAGAACAGGTGTTAGACAGAGAATCCACAGAAGCATTCAAAAGGGCAAGGAATACTTGGCTTAAGAGGAAATGTAAAGTAGGGATGGTGTGGAGACCATTAAATGCAATGAAATGGCAGACAAGGGAGACTTATTATCTCCATCAGCAATCAGGCAAATGTAATGCAATGTAATATATACACATTCATACATGCATTTTGTACAGTGGCATTATCCATTTCAGGGTCAGGGATGTGGGTACAGGAACCTGTTCTAGCAAACAAAGGTTATACAACAGGAAGCAGCCTTAGAAGGGATATCAGTCTGTCTCGGTGCTCATGTGTATAATTTCCACTTTGCCAAATTTATTAAAAGGGTCCTTGGAACAGTCTGCCCACCAAATTAAGAAAACAAAACAATAAAATTTATTGCATAGCAAAACTTTCTGTACCATTTATTTGTAACTATGCTAAATATTTGTAACCATAACTATATATTACATTTATAAGTCATAACCCAATACTAAGTTCTGTTTTCCAGTGGCACAGAAAGTCATATGCTTTTATTACACAGTAAATGGGAATATTTTACATTGTCAGGTAAGGTGTTTACTATAACTGTCTCATTAAAGTGCACTTTTGTACATTCCAAGCTTATATATCTTAATTATATCAGAATCATATATTTAACTTGTCAAAATGGGCTAGCAAGTAGAAGTGCAAGACTTAATATTGTAAATCCCTACATTCTGAAAATTAAACTATAATTCCTGCAAAAAAAAAACCAGAATTCTGAAACTTGTTGTCACACTTTAACTCCAAGATCACTGTACCTCTGAGTATGAAGAATACTACAGAATGCTGCAATCTTAGAATTAGTATATATATATTTCCCCTAATATCACATATGTCTTCACAGCTCTGAGGATCACAGTTATAGTTACATAGACATTTACTGGGAACCAGTCAAAGTCCGAAAACATATGCATGTATAATACACATGTAAATGACAATGCCTGTTACGTGTTAAGCAAGTAAGTTGTTTCCAGCTGACTATGTTGTTTAAAATCTGTTCCATTCTGCCTTTATTCCCATTTTTCCTTTTCACATTAGGCTGTGAATCTATACTCTTCATCGGGCCAATATTAGAACATCAACTTTTTAAAATGTCGAATGTTCTAATATTGACCCCTATTCAGCGAACGCTGACAATATCGAACATGCAGAACAGCAAATTTTTTCCCCAGGGAAAAATTTGCTGTTCCATCACACATACACACAACGCAAACACACCAAACAGCAATCCACACACATACACCTAAAATCCTACATCTAACCCTACACTAAACTGTACACACACCACTAGTTATCCACTTACCTTAACCCAAACCCTAACCCTAAGGTCTGTCACTATCGCACACTCACCTCATCCATGCCCTAACCCTAACGCACCTACCCTGCCCTAACCCTCACGTCCACACAATCGCACACTTACCTGACCCGCGCCCTAACCCTAACTCACCTACCCTGTGCCCTAAACCTCACGTCCACACAATCGCACACTTACCTGATCCCGACCCGTAACTTTCCACCACAGTGCTGAACATAGTAAAGCCACAGGAACGGCCAACCAAATTCCTTCCCTAGATAGAAATTCGGTGTTCTGCAGCTTCTCTAGTTTCTGCGTTCGCTGAATAGGGGTTGATATTAGAACATTCAAAGTTGTGAAACTTCGATGTTCTAATATAGACCCCTCTTCATCTGTCTCTGCATTCTGCTCTGATGCTGTAATTACACAACTTAAGCATCATGCTTGCTTTTTTGATAAAGGCCGTATTTAAGTTTGTGACTGTTTTTCAGTTTAAGTCCATTTGCTTTTACATAGGCTCCAAATATTATCTATACCTGAAGTCTCAAAAGACATGTTTCCTGTGTACTGAAGTGACTAAAGTAAACAAATATTCCTTTTTCTTTTTTTGCCACAATGTCCCAGTATTAATCATAACATTGGAAAAGAATTTAGTCAGTTTTTGCCACAATGCAATAACACGCTAGAAAAGGTTTGATTGCTGTAATATATTTTGATGTTTAATGCTGCCATTGCATTACAAGTGGCATACTCTGACAAGCTGCATCTTTTATTTCACTGCTTTTATCATAATTTGTCCACAAATTGATATATTTGCAGTATGTACAGACCCAAAACATATATTTCAGCTACAGAACAACAATTCTAAAAAAGTTTGGAATAAATGAAGTCTCTCTGCCATGTCGAAGCAGGACAGACTAAGAAGAGGTATTCCCTGTTGCTGAAGTTCTGAGCTTGTTTCTTTCAAACTCCAGAACATACCATTCTATATTTAGTAAGAAGAACTCCAGTGGGTACCATGTCCTGCATATCTGCTGCCATGCTAATTTCAGTCATGAGACATACCTCTAGGTAGTATGCTGCGTCAGCTAATAGACAATCACAGCAGATGTAACTGGTGCTTCCTGTGTCTTTGGAAATACTATATGAGCACACAACCTGGATTACCTGAGGTCAGAAGTAGCAAAGGATATAGAAAGAGACAATTCACCAGGTCATTATCCTTTAATTCCTGTCTGCACAAATTATATCAATGCTGTTAGTCACTGCTGTTTATAAGTTGCCACCCTCTTCCTAAACAGACATTTGTTTTGTACCAAAACATCTAATTTTAATATGTACCCTAAAATGTAAGAGTTCTAATCTGCTGATTTCTCTTTATAAATGCAGAAAATAAACTGTTCTCTTGTTTAGATAATGCCCAGCCATCGAACTGTATTGAAAGGTTCAAATGACAAGAATATTCACGGACAATAAAAGCA
Organism: Protopterus annectens; assembly: GCF_019279795.1. Lineage (NCBI taxonomy): Eukaryota > Metazoa > Chordata > Ceratodontiformes > Protopteridae > Protopterus > Protopterus annectens. Next base: position 697,549,390 of record NC_056745.1, read on the forward strand.
TACTCCCTTACTGCCACATCCTGAAACAAATGAACTGGTTCTGGCATTCTCCTCTCCTGAAAGTAAGGAAAACTATTTATTTTGATCCCCTTTGCTTGCTACACTCCATCAGCAGACCCGCAACATAGCACCCACCCACTGCATGATAGCTGCCATCCACAACTTTGAGTTTATAATTTTCCCCGAGTTCGAAAAACATTTCCCCCCTTCTGCATCCTGTCACAAAGTGAAATATTTACTACAATGCATTTGAAAAGACTTTACAGTTCAGTGAAGTGCTGTTTATATTTTAAATGACAGGCAAAATATGACCATCTTTTATTTTGTTACAAAACTTTAACATGCTGTACTCTGTCAAGCTTCCTTTCAGGATCAATGTGCATTATCTTAATTCTGCTCCATTCCTAAAGGGACATTTGTACAAAATTAGCTTCTATGCATGTTTTTTTTTTCTTTGTGATCAACACTATTAAAATGAGTGCAGTGAAATTTTGTCCATAACATATTCTACATGGCCAGAGCTGTCACTGTATTTGATCTTATTCATACAGCTTCATATACCTAGTAATTTTGAATATTTTAAAAACTTACATCATGTCCATACCATATAATGTTATTTTTTAGTCATGCTTTAATATTCTTTCTACAGTTTTTTACTGCCTACATACACAATACAGCTTCTTAAAAATAAAACACTGAAATGTGTTGTAAAAATACTGCAGCATATATTTCAATAGTGTCAACTAAAACTTAACTATTCGGCTATATCTTTCCTGGGGAGTGGTACTTCAAAAAGTGATTTCTTGTTTAGGAAATGAACTTTTGAATCAGTTATGAACAATTTTACTAATGCTAGGCTGATAAAATACTGCACTGCAGTTCTTAGCTAGGAATACTGTAAGCTAAGTCTATATATCAACTGCCTAACATGGCCTTGCTCACTTGCTGTGTTTTAATTTTCTGCATTTTACCATACAACTTAATGCAGCCATTGTATTCACAGCTCCTCCTAAATATGACATCTGTGTTGTTTATTCTAGAGATCATAGCAAACACTTTTACACTAGAAGGTTCATTTGTATTTGCTTTCCATATGAACATTTTCATTATTTCAGTTTATGATGCAGAGCCACAAAAAGAATACACTGAAAATTTGGGTAGGTTTTTAAAATTCACTACATAAGATCATTCACATATTAGATCTGCAAACACAGCTTCATAGTTTTTCTATGTACTTTTTCTCCCCGTGTTTATCCTTAGCCTCTCATTCTCATTGAGAAGAACGTCAGCCTAACAGCTTCCCAACACCCCGTCTTAAGCCAGATGAGGTGCATCTGGTTGAATTCAACTCAGCAAAGCTGAGCTGCCCAGTCACTGTTCTCCATTGTATGTCACTGACAGTGCTGTTTGTAGATGTTTTCTGTCAGGAAATCCTTTCTTTTGTGAGATTTCTCCCTCTGTCATATGTGTATGACATTGTAGTTGGTGTGTATGTGTGTGTGTGTGTGTGTGTGTGTGTGTGTGTGTGTGTGTGTATATATATATATATATATATATATATGTTCATAGGTTCATAGATTAGTACTAGGCTAACTGCCCCTGTGGGCCATTTTCAGCCTAGCCACTTACCCCAAGTGAGAATCAAACCTTTCACCTTATGTTTGTAAGGTAAACACCTTAACCATTATGCCAACCTCCCACCCTATATATATATAAGTTTGTGGGGTGACAGGGATTGTTTCCCACATGGGGTGCAGAAGGATTTGCCACTGAAAAAATGTGTTATTATGTTTTTTTCATTCAGACAGTGCTATGGCTGTCTGTTTTTATCTGGTTATAGCCTCTAACAGATATCACTCAACAACTCAGTAGAACCTATCCAGGTAGCCATTAGGGTTATACTACGACTGGTCCTCCATTACCTTGCTGTAGCACTGACAAGCAAAGTGCTCACAGTGCTGGGGCATTATGCATGCATGCTTCCATGCATGCGCCGCCATAGCTACTCAGCATACTGCTTGGCAAGCTACAACATCCAGCCTCTGTTTAATATCAGCAATCGCCATGATATATACCACTGTCTTTCCATTCATCCTGTTCTGAGTATCTAATAATAGCATTAGATACATCTGAAGTAAAACTGTAATTCTAATAACTCACAGAAAGGCAGTTTAGCAGTTAACAGCAGTTCTCCCACTACACAGGTGGCAAACCAGACTCGATCTAATATGATATTAGGCAATTCTTAATCATATAGAGGTATGCATTTATCCACAAATACAAATATAATGCTAAGAGTTGTACACACTTTTTATTGCACAATGCAATTACAGAGAGAGATAGCACTAGATCTAAAAATGTATGGTACATAACAGCTCAGTGTTTGACATTTACATTTAATATTCTTGAATGCAATACAGAACTTATACAAATGAATTTTAAAACTTTTTACATATTTGTAACAGACTGTTATTATTTTGGGAGCACCACTGAGGTAGCAACCAATTCTCAACTTTAATATAGAATTATATTCATATGCATGAAAAAGAAATCAGTCACTTTTCTACCCTTTCGATGCAGCAACACTTCCAAAAGCATTCAGAAATTCTGACTTCTCATCCACTTTGAGTTGTTCTCACCAGACAAGAAACTGTGGAGGAAAGAAGGTTAAACATACAGTTAAAGCATTTTAAGTTATAGACAGTGTCTCTTACAGTAATAGTCTGGGCAGCATCAGTAGCAGTCATGTTTGGATTATCAATATCTGGATTCAAAACAATGTGCGCACCTTCAAAACACAATTCAGATTTGGGATTTTCACCTTTGTCCCTGATAGCTAATTGTAGTAGACCCCTTGAATAAGCTGGAACAATATGAATGACTAAGGATATCCTCATCCTTGGCTTAAACACCTAGGTTTGGCTCTCTGATACTAAACTTCCTCCTTGAGATCCTTCAGGATCAGTATGAATGAAAATGTCTCTGGTTAAATCTCACAAAGGTGCCATCTTTGGTTTGCACCATTCATGATCATAGTTCATCATTTTGTTTTGTATTACAACACTAGCTGTACCCCACTTTCTCTCCTGCTCAAACTTAAAGCAAACTGGTTGACCTAGTTGGAGGACAGGAAGAAGTTGGGTGGAGGATCTTGTCTCATAAAAACACATAAGAGTTCTTTGCTCATTTTGCCATTTTTCATGATGGATTCAGACAAAATGGCTTTTGGTTCAAGTTTGGATTCCAATATAGGTATGATATTCTTTTTTGTCTTCTAAGTATTGACTGTGCAGTGCTTTGTCTATTGGCACTATGTGGAGTTACTCAGTAAGATATCTCTATAGAAATGAATTGTGAACCATTCTCTGTAGCCAGGTATATAGGTTCATTAGTCATGCTTGGTAAATGTAATACCTCTATATCTCAAGGATCAACAGTCTGCTACTACAAGATAGTTCTTTCCTTCAAATTCATACAAGTCAACAGCTACTTTCTGCCATGGACCCTCTGGTAAAGGAGATGTTAGAAATGGTTCTCTTCTTTGGGATGGTTTATATAAAATGCAGAATTGGCATTCTAACACAGAATTTGAAATTTCCAAGTTGATGTTGAGCCACCATATAGATACCCTGGATCTTTCACACACTTTATTAGGCCTTTGTGTCTTTCATGTATTAGTGCCAACATTATGACATGTTGTGAAGATTTTAAGTTATAGACAGTGTCTCTTACAGTAATAGTTTGGGCAGCATCAGTAACAGTCATGTTTGAATTATCAATATCTGGATTCCAAACAATGTGCGCACCTTCCAAACACAATTCAGATTTGGGATTTTCACCTTTGTCCTTGATGGCTAATTGTAGTAGACCCCTTGAACAAGCTGGAACAATATGAATGATTAAGGATCTTCTCATCCTTGGCTCAAACACCTAAGTTTGGCTCTCTGATACTAAACTTCCTCCTTGAGATCCTTCAGGATCAGTATGAAAATGTCTCTGGTTATATCTCACAAAGTTTGCACCATTTATGATCATAGTTCATCATTTTGTTTTGTATTACAACACTAGCTGTACCCCACTTTCTCTCCTGCTCAAACTTAAAGCAAACTGGTTGGTCTGGTTGGAGGACAGGAAGAGGTTGGGTGGAGGATCTCATCTCATAAAAACACGTATAAGAGTTATTTCCTCTTTTTGCCATTTTCTTGGTACAGTAACAATCCATCAAGTTCAGACAGTTGTGTTTTGATGGTATAGTATTCACATATATCAGGTGCTTGGGCTATCTGATGATTGTTTGTAACTCATTGTCATCTTTGGTAGAATCCTTTAGTTTCTCTATTCTTATTTCAGTTAGTAGTTGATTTGCCATAATGCTGTAACCACAAGCAACAATGTCTTCTTAGGTATCAAACTGTGTCTCCTCAGTTACTGGGTTTCTGGACAACATGTCAGCGATGATTAACTGCTGTCTGCACACATGGATTTTTCTGGCATTAAAACATTTCAGTTTCATAGCAGCCATTAGTATCTGTATGGTACTTTCTCCAAATCCTATGAATTAATGACTGGAACCAGTGGTTTATGACCAGTTTGGAGATGGAAAATCTTTAGCACTAATAGATATCTGTCCCACACACTTTCAAGGTCCTCTTTCTCTATTTGTGAATACCTCTATTCACAATTAGTTTGCATTCTGGAGCAATAAGCAACTGGTCTCAAAAATGTCTATTTATTCTCAACTTCTTGGCTCAAGAATTCTGGACAAAGCCAAAAATAATAGGGGAGGGGACAAAGGCCCAAAACCAGGGAATATTTTTAAACATTACTCTAATTCACCTAAAAAGTTAATAGGACAACATATTTTACATCAATGTGTATTTCCTGAATAATAAGCATGAAATTCTAATATGTAGCGTTACTGACTATAATCCTCGGTGATTACCAGAAAATCAAAAATGTTATGAAGGACAGTGTAAAATATGAGACAACGTTAGGCTCACTCTGCAAAATCAGGGACATTTGAGAGATATGAGTAAGGCAGCACCTAGGTCATACCTACTGGCATGAATACTCATGACTGCAGGTTCTGTAATATCATAGGAGGCGAGCACAAGAGCAAATTAGCATTTGTTTAAGTTTGCTGGAAGCATGGGCTTCAACATTCAGCTATGACTAGGGTGCATTTTTCTTTGGTAAGTCTTTTAGTGGGTATAGCTGTGGTGTGATTTTGCCCTCAAAATATGTTGCCTAGGACCTGGCATAACTAAATTACACAGACTGGATTTCTTAGTTCTGGTATGGCTTTGATCTAACTTGCATCTGGTCTAACTCTTTATGCTGTGACTAAAATATCTCAGCTTGAAGCTCATTAAAAAGAGCTGCTGAGCTCCTGAACAGTTTGCTTTTCTCATTTCGCTTTGGCCTCTGTACGTTTCAATGCAATCTCTAGTGTTGCACATGGCACATCCATTTCTGTTTGTTTTCTCTTACTACTGCTTTTAAAGATTTATAGCATTCTTCAGGTATGATCTTCCTCATGTTTCCCACAATTTCTCAGATGACTTTTCACTGGCTTGCTTTTTCAAGATGGTGAGATGATTGTTTAAGTCATCTTTTACTTTAATTAGTATGTCAGAAACATCATACTTTGGAACACAAGCAAAACGCTGGCGCCACCTCAGCTTGACCTTGACTTTACAGATAAGAAGTTGCTGGTCTGTGCCAGTTTAATTTTATCTGACATTACTGAGCTCTTCCAACACTGATTACCACAAATATAGTCTGTCTAATTTTTCTGCAGTCCACTGGGAGAAGTCCAAATGTATAATGTTCATTTGTGCTGCTGGAAAAAGGTGTCTGAGATGAACAGGGTTTTTTTTGTTTGTTTGTTTGCAGAAATCAATGTAACATTGTCCAGCATAATTTGTAATTCCAAGACCATATTTTCCAACACCTGGGGGATCATTTCCAATTCCAACTATTGCACTCCAATCACCCATAACTACCAGCACATCCTGTTTGCATGTACAATCAATTTCTGCTTGAACTTGCTCATAGAATAGCTCAAGATCTTTTTCCTCAGATCCATTATTGGTGCATATATCTGAATTATGGTTATGTTTGAAGTTTTCCATAAAAACATATTACGATTATGCGATTGCTGACTGCATTATATTTTGAGACCGTATTTGTTAGATTCTTCTAGATTATCAACTCCATTTTTTCAATAGGTGTCATTTCCTGAAAAGTATATCATGTGCTCATCTGATTGAAGATGACCCTGTATTTATCCATTTCAGCTCAGTAGGTCAACATTCATTTATTTAATTTCATTCTTGATGACTTCCAGTTCTTCTCGATTCATACTTCTCACATTCCATTTACCTAAAATTAAAATATCATTACAGCTTTTGACCCTCATTTTGTGTACGCCAACATCAGCAATTGAAGGTCCCGAAGGCTTATTCCAACTGCTTCCTCAAGCGACAATACACTACTTAGATGGGACATTGGTTCTTTCCCTGTAGCTTATTGAGTGCCTTCTGACTTGGGTGACTCATCTTATGGTATTATATCATATCTCATTTTATTGTGATTGTACATAAAAGTTTCATGGCATAATATGGAAGAACATTGCCAGGTCTTTCTTCTGCACTGATACTGCTGCTGCCCAGGTGGTTTGCCTTAATCAGGCATCTCTGCTGAGACCTTTCTAGCATGGTAGACCCTGCCAGTGTATAATTCTACAGATAGCATCGCTCATAGCTTCAGCGACGCACACTACTAGCCAACAAACCATGCAAGGGTATGTAACAGGCATCATATGGTTAGAGCTTCAGCGATGCACACTACAAGCCAATGAATCATGCAAGGGTATGTAACTGGCATCATATGGTTGCAAAAGTTCGACAATCAATAAGAAAGATAAGAAGAAGATTGACACCTTTGAGTTATGGTATTGGCATAAACTACTACAAATCCCATGGTCTGCTCTTAGAACGAATCAATCAGTAATTGCTGAGATTCAACCCAAGTTTACTTTGGAAGCTTAGATATCAGGGTTTAAGCTATCCTGTTTTGGACACACTATGAGAAGGAAAGCATCACTGGAGAAAGACATTATGATCGGTATGGTAAGTGGCCAACATATGAGGGGAAGCCTCTGATACGTTCGCTTGACATGGTGACAGCAGACATGAATATGTCACTGTCAACCCTTACTGGGCTCTGTGAAGACTGGAAGCTATTTAGAAAAACTGTATATAGAGTCACCATGAGTCAAAGTTAGGTCAATGGCACCTAACAAACAAAGGAGACTTTATGAGAATCCAGGCTTATTACAGTTCAAAGATGTCTATCTCCATGTCTGACTCATGGTCTATCTCCATGTCTGCACCACAACTTCTTCCCCACCTATTAACCTACATAGTCCCCACTTCCACTGCAAGCTTCCTTCTGGAAATCACAGTCCATAGCCTCTACCTTCATGCCAGCAATCACACCCCTCACCTTCACACCCCTTCCTCTTTCTGCTGAAAACCTCTGCCGAAAATTACTTGCTTTCTCCCTTTTTTCAACATGTTGGTGCCCTCTTTTAACTTTCTCCATATGCAGCATGACAGTGACTGAAGACCCTGGACTCTTGCACACGCAGTTTCAGCAACCTAAGCTTCCAGCCTGCTCTGCAAAAACACAGTTGGTGAATTAAAAAAATTCACCCCCCAGATCAGAATCCAGCATAAGGTGACTTAGGCAACTGCCTAGGGTCCAGTGCTTGCTGGGGGCATGGCTGGTATTAAAAATAGAAAAAAATTGAGGTTTGCTTTTACAAATAAAATGTGCTGCCATTACTTTAAAATGCATCTGCTGTCCATCACACATCCTTCTGTCAGTGTGCATACAGAGGATTTGATGCTTACACACACCTATGCCATCTTTTTGTCAATCAGTGTGCATGCAGGAAATTTGAAAAGCATAGAGATTCATGATTAAGTTGTTGTGGCAGCTTAACATCCTTCCATCAGTGCGCACAAGAGATTTTGAAGTTCACGGGCACTTTTTCACAGGAGACTGAACAGGGATTCCTCAAGTGTATGTTGTTTCAGCTGCTTTACAAGTATGCATAAATGGAATTGGAACTGGGAATGTGTGTTGGGGGAGGGTTGTTTATGCACCATTACCATTCTTTTGTTATACTGCCAGATTATACTACAGGAAATGTTAAGTCCGTATGCCATCCCTTTTGTTCTGAACTGCAGTTTTATTTGAATGGCCTGTACAGAATGCCCATATTTAACTGACTGTGTTTTATTTTGAGAACTTTTGGCGGTTCAAACTTCTGAGTTATATTGTACACAGTGTACCCATAACTTAAATTAAATTTAAGTAGCAGCACACCAGTAACTCAGTGGTATCATCAACTGTAGCAGAATTAAAAAGAGTTTAAACTTGGCAGCAATTTCCAGTAGCAAACAAGTAACAGAATCAGGTCAGCATTGGTGGAGTTCACTGTTCTAAAGATTAGAATAATTCTGTTATTTAATATAGTAAGGTTTGCATTATTTATCTATCATGCTACCATGCGTGTGTGTACATATATTTACTTTTACTGGAGTATGGCTGTCTTAACAACAATAGAAGTGGAGATCTGGCGGTGACCATGGAAGAAAGCAACCCTTAATGTCCTTCTGTGTAGAATACAGGTGGGGATTCTTCAGGAAAGTAATTACACGAAAAAATAAAACAGAAAACAGGAAAATGCAATGACTCCACAGTGGTTAATGTATTGCCTTATTAATGTACTGTGGTTGTGAAGGTTGCTGCCGTTCTCATCCTTACCAGTATAGTTTGTCTGTTTCAGTAACCAATTAATATTCTTACCAACAAGGTCATCAGGGGGCAACAGACCCCTTACATGCTGTAATAGCATTAGTACATTAAACACAATGAATCTACAACAATAAGAAAAGAATATCCTATGGATGCTTTTTTTCAATATTTTAAATTGCTCATATGTTAAATCATTAATTATGAGGCAGTTCTGTTGCAATTAGTAATATGTAGTCTTGTCCTTCTTAAAACATACATCTTATAACCAGACAGTGCCCTGGGACTTCCCCTGAAAAGGAACACTTGTGTCCAATGGGCTATCCCAGACTTTTGGCAATGGCACACATTTGTCTTTTGAATTCCTGCATCCTTCACATAGCTGCTTCACTATATGATATTTGATTAAATTCCAACATGTTGAAAGATGCATTTTCAATAAATGTGAGCTTCAAGGGAAAAGTTTTCTGCTGCTCCTGCTATCTCTGTTATTATATGAGACTGTTTTGTTTGGTTTAACAAATGGCTGTCAGTGCTTTTGCTGTGAAATTAAATTCAAATCTTGGATCATTGTAAAAGTAAGGAAGAAAAATAGTATGCATGGATAGATTTGAACAGTGTGTTATTATAATTAGGGAGAGAGTGTGTGATGCCACAGTTAGGGGGCACTGCCTGGTTGTCACTTGGTCACAGTCAAACCCTGAGCCTTAACTATAGGAGGCAAGAATCTTACCATCCACACTAACTGCCAGGCCTCTTTTAACATTTTTTTTTTCTTTTTCGTGTTCGTAAATCACTGAGAATTATAGTCTGTTGAAGTCAGTCACAGAGTTACTTAGTGTTGTAGTCTGGATGACAATAGTTTGTCTAGCACACAGTGCAGATAAGAAGAGTAAGGCTAAAAGCCATTAAATAGCTGCTTCCTGTAGTACATGGATTATTCCCTCAGCATTCATTTGTCTTCAGTGTGACTCTAAGTTACTTTACCCAACAGTACTCTTGGGCTGCTCCTGAAAAGGGACATTCACTGGACTATTCCAGGCTGTCAGCAGATACATTATACATTTGTCTTTTGAATTCCTGCACTCTATAGCACTCTAATAGCATCTGATTAGTACTTCACTATATGCTATTTGAGAATGAATCCCGGCACGTCTCTTCTAGTTTAATTGGTTGCCAGATGCATTTTCACTAAATGTTAGTTTAAAAAGGAAGAGAAATTGAATGTTTCTCATGCTACGTCTGTTTTCAATGTGAGAATGTTTGTTTTATTTAGAAAAAAGCACTCAGCATTTTTTTCTGTAAAATTTGAAATAAAAGTTGTAAATGAAATCCAAATCTCTGTGATAACTGTAAAAGTAAAGAAGAATGTATACACATTGACAGGTTTGAACAGTGTTAATGATAATTGGAAAGAGACAGACAAGTAATAGGTTGGGAGGGTGGCCTAATGGTTAAGGTGTTTGCCTTACAAACACAAGGTGCAGGGTTGGAGACTCACAAGGGATAATTGGCTAGGCTTAAAATGGCTCGCAAGGGCAGTTAGCCCAGTACTAATCTATGAACCTATAATCTATGATACTGGAGTGTCTGTGATGGGTGCTGTTTCATTACTGTGCCTAGGGCTTTGACGATGATCTGGCTCTGCTCCCCCCCCCCCCCAGTACTACCATAGCACTGCTGCTAGCACTGGATGGAGTAGTCTTCCCTCTGCCATTCAATCTCTGCCCCAAATGTCAGTGACAGGATCACTGTCACCTGTACACGCTACCCAGATTACAGTGTTGACTATCTGGCTTATACTAAGACCAATATAATAAAGTGTATAATTACCATTTTTTTATATATGAACATCTCATTGGTTTAGATCAGAATGATTAGTTGAACATAATATTCTTGCTAGCATCTGCAAAGCTACTCAGAGTGAGAGCCTTTCCTCCCACTTCCCACAACTGTCCCTGCCAACATTTACCATGATGTTAGCAATAAGGAACATGACTTTACAATACTAAAAGTCACTATATGTGAATGCTAGCTGCAGTCAGTAAGAAAAAAGAAATTATAACAAAGGTTCCTGTGCAAATAGCAACCATGGCAACAAAGAATATAAAATACTCTCTGGAAAAAAAAGTCACATTAAAATTGCACCCAGTCATGAAATGCTTTCATAAGAATAGTACCAATGTCATTTAATGAGGATTCAGTTATGGAAATCTTGTCAACTAACTTTGTATGAGTATGTGGGTTTTTTAAACTCAGTGAATATTCTGCCACAGGTATACAACCTGGGATCAGAAAATCACAAATGGGTTAGACCAGGTGGACATTTGGTGCCCACGTGGATGACAACTCAGTTTTGGCACCCAGATTTCATCTGCAGAGGAAAAAGTATGACAGTCTACTCCTGTCCTGGTTGAGGAATTACCCCAAATGGTAAGTTGTCACCCTGATAATGAATAAGTGAGTCTGCATCATGTTGGTAGGAGGATTTGATGGTCCATGGGGTTGAAACAAAAAGAAATTATTCCCTTATTGGGTCTTATTTGAGTTACATCAAAAAGCCTCTGGAATTAATCATGACAAAAAAAGAGAAAAATAAAACTTTTTATGTTCTTTATAATCAAGGAATACTATCAGTGGACAATCAAGTAGCTGTGTCTTTTATCTGAAGCACAAGCTGAGACTAGTAAGTTCAAACTCTGCCTACACAAATGTATGACTGTACAGTCATTCTGATGATGACAGTACCTTCCAGGCAAAGAAGCAGGCTTGGCATTTCCTGCATACATTGTTTTGAAAATGAAAAAATATCCTGAATGAAGGAATAAAAACTGCCTGATGATAAATATGCATTGTACTTTTTTAATATACAACTCCATTATATTGTCCGTTCTTATTTTATAAAGAATGTGATACTTCTGTTGAAAAATTTGCTCCAGTGTGATGATTTTAGAAAAGTTATCTCTATGCACTGTCTGAATGAATGCAGCCAAACATGGTTAGACATGGCAACAACGTGGTGATATAGTATAGTATACTATGGTATAGTGGGTCTACTTCATATGATCGACAGACCATTTGATCGACACCCATTTGGTCAACAGCTCATTTGGTCAACAACCAGTATTCAAGGTACTTAACAGGGATTTGTCCCTCACCCCAATGTTGTGCGACCCTGGAGTTGTTATATATAGTTATGGGGTTGGGGGGCGAAGCCCCCCCCCACCTATTTTTGTTTAAAAGCATAAAAATACAAGAAATACAAGAAAAACTACACATTTTATTCTTATATCAAGTGTACTACTCAGTATTTCATTTAACACTATAGGTTCATAGGTTCATAGGTAGGTACTAGGCTATCTGCCCGAAGGTATTTATAAGCCTAGCTGGAATGTGTTGGCTTTCACCGCCCCCTTAGATTAGTTCCCTGTGCCTCTGTCCAGCAGAGCCATTGAAGTGATCCCTGGGGTAAACTTTCTGTTTCCCATCCACTCATCAAGATTTCTTTTGAAAAGGGTTAGCAAGGAGCTCTGCCTAATGTAGATTGGAATCTTGTACCAGAGCATGGGAAGTCTCTGGGACAGGAATCTATCCCTCCAACATGTCCTATTTATTGTTGTGGTGAGATTTAGATCCCTGGAGCATGTGGCTCGAGGGGATATGGTTTTCTGGGTTGGACATGGCCTTGTATGTCAGGCAGAGATCACCTCTGAGTAGGCGGTATGCAACCGAGTACAGCTGGAGTTTCTTCAGTCGAGCTGCATAGGGCATCTGCTTGAAGCCAGTGATCCTCTTGGCGAGGTACTTCTGTGGTCTTTCCAGTTGTTGCAGGTGTCTTGTAAGGTACATCCCAAATGGGGCATTGTACTCTATGATGGGTCTGATGAGTGATGTATAGAGGGGCCCAATGACCTTTTTCGATCTGGATGCAAACCCTTTTGTTATTAGGTGGGCCACATAGAAGGATTTTCTAACCACTTTGGCAATGGAATTATCAAAGGAGAGGTTACTATTAACTTGAGTCCCCAGATCCCTTTTTACGTCTAGCATATTTTAGGGGGCTACCACCTATGTGGTAGTTTGTGGGTACTTTGTTTTTTCCAAAGGGGATGACTATGCACTTTTTGGCATTTAGCTTGAGGCCATGGTTTTGACACCAGGTATCTATCTCAGTGAGACCCTTTTGGAGGATGTATGTGTCAGCCGGAGAGTCAATTATAGCCCCTAGTTTGCAGTCATCTGTGAACTTGGTCAGCCATAGTCCTCCTGTGCTTGCCTGTACCTCTGAGGAGTATATGCCGAACAGGAGGGGTCCTAGGACTGAGCCCTGAGTAATGCCACTTGTAACCGGTTTAGAGTCAGACCTAGCTCCCACAACACTTACCATGTGGGTTCTGTCTGTGAGTCAGTTTGCACCTCATCTCATGACATAGGGGTTTGTGTTAAGGCTGGTGAGCTTGTCTGTAATACCTGAGTGGGGAATGGCATCGAAGGCCTTTGCGAGGACTAGATAGGCTGTGTGGGCCACCTTTCCCTCGTCTATAGCCTTGGTAACTGTCTCAAAGAAGTCCACCAGGTTTAGGAGGCATGATCTGTCCTTAACAAAGCCGAACTGGGTAGGGTCCAGTGTTTGGGGGTTCCCAGTGTCTCTATTAAGGAGATCCATGATGATGCACTCCATAGCTTTGCAGACCAAGCTAGTCAGGCTTATAGGGTGATAGTTCCTGGGGTCTGTTGTGGCTCCACCTTTGTGGAGCAGAATAACCGTTGTTGTGCGCCACTCTGTGGGCACGTAGCCTGTGGAGAGGCTGAGTTTAAACAGTGTGTTTAGGTGAGGGGTTAGTTCATTTTTGAGCTCATGTAGGATGCAGCCTGGGACACTATCTGGTCCCAATGATGCTGTGTTTTTGGCTTTGGAGAGGGCTGATTTAACCTGAGTGTCTGTGATTTCAGGGGCACTACATTCTTCTGGTATAGTTATGGGCCCTTTTGGGGGTGAGAGAGGGTGACGTTTGCACTGAACCTGTCTGACAGGATGTTGGCTATATCGGTCGTTCAGTGTATTTTGTGCCATTCTGCACTAACTCTGAGCAGATCTGAGAATTGCCACTTAGATTCTTGACATAGCTAAAGAATGTGTTGTGGTTAGCTTTGAAGTCCATGGCAATTCTTCTTTCGAAGCTAGCCTTGGATGATTTTATGAGGGAATGTAGTTTCTTGCTGATACTGATCAGGGATGTCTTCTCTTCTTGGGATTTTACTCTTTTCTGTACTAGTTTCCTCCTTTTGTTGCATAGCTTGTTTATGGCGGGTGTCCACCAGACTGGTTTCCTTTTCTTGGAGGAGTGAGTCTTGGTTTTATTTGGGATAGCACAATCCATGCATTCTTGTAGGTGCTTTTGCAGCTCGGACAGCATTATCCTTTAGCATGGGTTCTTTGAAACTTCCCACCTCGGTCTTAAGTAACATGAAGTTTGCTTTTGAAAATATTTTAACAGTGGTTTCTTTGACCGGGGGTGGTGGTGGAATGTAGAAATCCAGAGTGATTAGTTTATGGTCAGATCTAACCAGTGAGGGGTTGACCTCTGGTGTGGAACACCAGTCGCCCATGTTGGTGATGACCAGGTCCAATATGTTGTCACCTCTGGTGGGGGTGTTGACCAGTTGATCCAGGGCATTTGAGTTTATAAATTCTAGGAAATGTTGGGCAAGGGAGTTTGTACTTGAATAGTTCTCCCAGTTAATGTTTGGGTAATTGATTTAATCCAAGGAACTAGAGAATGGCACTTAAAAACTGCAAAGCCACACAAAAAGAAAACAGTTCTCACTCATGTTTTATTAAGCACTTTTCGTCCTTATAAACGTATAAGCCTTTCAAGATAAGCAGCAATTCAGCACTTATGCTTTAGTAGTACAACAGGTTTACATTATAAACACAAGTGTATTTAGTTAGGTTATACCTTCATTTTAATGGTTATTTTAGGAGTTAACGTTTAACTTTGTTACCTTATCAAGATTGTGAGGGAAGGAAGAATTCTATTGGTCAGACAGTCGTCACATGACCAAAAGAATGGCTATTTTAAATTAATTACTCTTTGTATGGTTTTTATCTGAAGAAGTTCTGGTATTTAGCAGGATGAAAAGTGCTTAATAAAACATTGGTGAGAACTGTTTTCCTTAGTTGCTACTTCTTTTCATGTGGATTTGGATTTAATCTAAGAACCTAAAACTAAAACTAAAATTAAAACTAAACACTCATAAGACAATTGCGATCAAAGATATATACATACCCCCAGGAAACAATGCTAAATCACTGAAAGATATATATTTTCTGTCCCAAAATCCCTTCTAAAACCATAACATTGGATGATGTTAATACAGACTGGCAAGCCATGCAATCTGATCATCCAACCAATAACATTTATCTGTACAAGTTCATCCAACTTATAACCACACCAACTAGATATAACAAAACCATAGCCAATCAATAATCAGTTTGATTTTAATATCCTCTCCAAACAAAATATCATCCCATGGAACTCTGCCAGATAGCCTAATTGGTCACTTACTAATGTACACCATGAGTACCAAAGCAACAGGGACCAAAATACATCAGTACGGCCTGGTAAGAAATCTTACTACTTTTCAAGAAGATACTTTTATTGACACATTACATCTCCTTAACTGGGAGTCACCAAAGACTTACCCCCCATAGATGATGGTGTTCACTCCCCTCAGAATAAAAAATGTCAAAGCCAACCTTGCCCCATGACTATTCTTAGCAACTAAACAACTCATGAAACAGAAAGACAAAGAATAGAAGATCTAAACAAAAAAAAATAAAACAGCTCCTACTTTTAAGCATATAAACGATTAAAAAACCTAACAAAACAATGCATCAGCAAAGATAAGAAAACATACTACTCAACCAATCAAAACACACACACTAACAAAACGTATCTGTTATGGGCCTCACCACTCAAGAAACTGCTAAATCCAGTACAAGCTATACAGTTAACATCAAAATACGGAAACAAAATGATACCATAGCCAACCAATAGAGACAACACAGTCATTAACCAACCAGGTGACTAATCAATTTCTTGATGTCTCTGCTCAATCAAATAACCTTCATCAACATTTCCCCTTTTAACCAGTTCCCACAGAAACCATCAAAAAATAACTCAAAAAAATTAAAGCCTACTACAACTGACCCTGAGAGTCTACCTGGTGAAGCTATTGCATATCCAGTTTCAGTTCTGATAAATTGATCCCTATTTGAAAATAAAGTCCCATCACTATGGCAAAAATCATTCATTATTCCTCTGCACAAGGGTGGAATTAATACAGATCTTTCAAACTATAGGCCAATTGCTAATTTATTTCCCCTATCAAAAATATTAGAAAAATATATTACTACTCAACTTCTCAACTATCTAATAGATAACCAAATTCTCTCTTCAACCCTGTATGGCTTCCATCCTCATTACAGTACAACTACTGCTTTGCTGAATTTTGTTAATAATGTCAACACCAACAGGAATACCATAAGCAGAGTCTCCGCCAGCTTCCTTATCATACGCTTTTGATACCGTCTCTCACCAGAAACTTACATTAACTCTTATTCTTAGGGTTCACCAACTCTTCACAGAAGTGGTTCCATAGCTACCTCTAAAACAGAGTAAAAGCAGTGAAATGGAAATTTTATTTCTTTGCCTTCTTGCCAGTAATTATTGATGCCCCACAAAAATCTACGCTAGGCCCAATATTTTACAACATATTCATCAATAACCTCTACACTGCTACAAAAAAATCAATGAAAACAAAAAGTGAAATACAGTCAGCCAGACTGAAACATGAAAAAACAGCAAACTAATAACAGGTTGACCATCCAGGACTAATTCACCAAAAAATTTATTGAACATTTTCATCTAAATAAAAAGACTTAATCAGACTGGTCAATGGTCCAAATGTGAGCAATGTTATAATAAAATAGCCAAAATTGCAGTAAACTATAACAGTAGAACACACCACTGTCTAGCCCTCAGAATATTAAACTGGTTAGAACTTTCACATTACCTAGCTCTTTCTCACCTAACCACAATACAAACACTTCACTGTAATCTAGAAAATTGCTAAGCCTTTACAACCTAATGCAACACTACTCCCCCAAAAGAATTTTACACTCAAGAGAAAAATCAGTTACTATAACCAAATCAACTAATACTACAAGTTACTCTGTATATTCAAATAGTGTAACTACAGAACCATAAGTCACTGCCACTGAAATCCATTCAAAATCCAAACTTATTTAAAATACAACTAAAACTTTACCTATTAGATCAATTGATCTTTTCCTATACATCTCCATTATAAATGCCACTGTTACCTTTAGCTTACCATAATGTCAAACCATTTCTCTTCATTCAGAATCCTGTGCCCCACAAACGGTTTTCCACAATACCTAAAATGTTTTAGTAGCATCTCCCAGCTATATACATTGTTCTGTGAAACTGCTCAACCCCATCTCTGTTTTTCTACAAACTTTATGAAAGCTATATATATAAAATTGTCTCTGAACCTGCTTTATACTCCATCTTTTAACAACAATATTAACATTTTTTGCCATACCTATTTCCTTCCCTCACCACCATTTCTTTGAATTCCTAAGCACTAATCACACAATCTATTAGCTGTTTAACAAACCCACTAATACACTTCTATAAATGCACAATGTTCTTCTAATGCATAAGTATCTGTTATACTGTAATAGTTGCCTCTGTTTTCATATGAATGTAATCTAATTAGGAAATGCATGTTTGTTAATGTATATTACTTAATGTCTGTTCATGTGTATTAGTCAATGTCTGTTTTAAAATGTTTGTAATATGTTGGAGATTTTCTCCCCATACCTCTGCTGAAAAGGGTTTTTACAGTCAGACAACCCCATTAAATAAAAGCAAAATAATCATAAATAAAAAAACTGTATAAGGATACACCCATGTAACCTACATCTATCAGCCTCCTCCCTTCAGCATGCTGTCTACTGTCTCTACTATCTGCCTTTGTGTATTTCATTTTAAGACTGTCTCTTCATATTGAAAAGAAAATTTTATCCAGCGTTCCATAAACCTGTTCACCTCTTTTTTTTTAAGCATATTAGTGGCCTGGACCTAAATGATCTATTTCCTAATTCAGCCTGGACAAAACAACTAAAAACAAATTAAACATATTCACATTTAAACAAACTTTTATACTTACAATGTTCATAAACAGCATTAAAAATCAAATTCAAATTGTACTTGTTACTTACATGGAAAATATACACATTTAACAATGTTTTAGTAAACATTTCTTATTTAATCATTTAACATGTATTAGTAAATATTTCTTAAATGGTGTAATACATTTAATAACAATTTTAAGCATCAAAAAGAAATGTGAAGAAAGTTTCCAAAACTAAGACCATGAGTATGAAAGGCATTCCTATAACAGGCTACTGGTCACTTAGGTACAGCAAAGGAAAGGAAACTGTCATTGCCAAAAATGCTCTATCTATGAAATAGTTATGAAAGAAAAGCTACGTGTTAAGTATGGGCAGTAACCCTGATGCAACAGTTTGAAAAGAACAGTACACTGCAAAACTGTTACACAACAATGCTGTTAAAATGAAGGCAACCTTCTGAAACCACTTTGTGAGACAGTTGAGCTCTTACTTTTCTCCACTCTCATGTGTCCCCCACATGGAGGCAGAGGAGGGCTTGCCACCTGGCAAAGAAAATTTCATTCAGAATTCAATGAAAGCGATTTTAGAGTGGTAGTTGGAGTTTTGGCTTTCAGTGAAAGCACTGTCAAGCTATTGACTTGAATCCGTACAAAGCTACTCTAATTTAGAAGCCTACTGGATAAATGGATAATTTATTCATGCATTCATATTTTCTGTGATTATCGTACTCCTGGTCTTAGTGTTTAAAACTCCAATTCATGGTCACAGGGGAGTCAGCACCTATCCTAGCAATCAGTGCAAAGCAGAGAAAATAATCTTGAATAGGAAGCTAGTCTATTTTAAGATGTATCTATACATTCACACATGACAGGCCCACCTACAGGCAATTTGAAAGATTGCCAATGAAATATCTTTGGGATTTGAGAAGGCAACAGTCTACCCAGTGAAAGCCAATACTGTCACAGGGAGGGCAATGGACTACCCAGTGAAAATCAATACAGACACAGGGAGGGCAATTGTCTACCCAGTGAAAATCAATACAGACACAGGGAGGGCAATGGACTACCCAGTGAAAACCAATACAGACACAGGGAGGGCAATGAACTACCTAGTGAAAACTAATACAGACACAGGGAGGGCAATGAACTACCTAGTGAAAACCAATACAGACACAGGGAGGGCAATGAACTACCTAGTGAAAACTAATACAGACACAGGGAGGGCAATGAACTACCTAGTGAAAACCAATACAGACACAGGGAGGACTTGCAGACTCTGCAGAGAAGGTAGACAATGACCATACTGGATAATCAAGTTCTGTGAGATGGAAATAGTACTCTGCAAGTCATTATTTTGAAACTATGTAAATTATTCATTTCAGGCTGGTGGTACCGTGCATTTTATTGATGCAGAATTTCATTGTCAGGATTTATTTATTTTCACTTTTTGACCAGGCCAGATATACCACACAGAAGTCCATCTTTTCAATGGTGATCGAAAATCAATTTCTAGGAGCATAAATAACTTGCTCGGGGTTGCACATTATACAATTTCTACAGGTGAAAACCTTAAGCAAAGTTTAAGATGCTTTCTCTTGCCTTCATATGTTCCCATAATTATCATAATAGTGTCCCACAGTTTTTTTTTTTGTTTGTTTTGTTTTTTTTTTTTTTTAATTTGTATATTATCACCACAGAACTAGTAATAAAACTGGCAGTTCTCAAAGCTGTTACAGGTGGCACAGCAGAATTAAACTTTTAAATTTGACAGAGTAGTTCTCATAAAGCATGGGTGAATTATTAACCAGACAGAAGGATACAAAAGATAACACTAATCAAATTCATGCAGGGTTGAAATTCATGCCAGCAGTGGTTTCAGGGTTGCACATAGGGGTCATGAGCTAGAGTTCAAAGAGATAGCCAGCAGCACCTGCAAAACACAACACATTTTTGGGAGGGAAGGATTAGCTGCATTTGGACTGTGTGTTTATGTTAGCATTTGTTATAAAGACCTTGTCAATCCTTAGAACAAGATGACCCTGAGGGAAAATATAATGCTGGAAATTGACATACAGTCTGAAATGCACCAAATGTAAAAATCACACACACACACACACACACACACACACACACACACACACACACACACACACACACACACAGATAATGATCCTTTGAGTTTCGTAGGTTACCTGGCTCTGAGACTGTGGGTCAAAGGCAGCCTTTATAGCTACATGAATGCATTCTACAGCATCCAATACCTCAGAGATGTGGGCAATATTGTAAAGTCAGGCATAGCGCTGTCTCTCCCTTATTTAATCCTGTGGAACTGTATGAACTTATTAACATGAAGAAGCATAACTTGTTTAGCACCCATGAGGCAGATGTCTGGAAAATACCTAATGTGTCCGCAGCTGGATGCTGCAGGTCATTGTAGCCAGAATGGCGAGCTCTACTCTTATCTTCATAGGTAACCATATAGTAAGAAGACAATGCATTCCCTGAGCAAAGCATATTGGAAAAATATATTAACCAAGCTTTAAATGACATTCTGTAAAATAAAAAATAAAAGAACTGGAGCATGCAGGGTTTTCTGAGACAAGCACGTTTTAATAAAAACAAATTCACACTAAGTTCTTTTGTCTAATACACAGACTTCTTCAGACTGTGAAACAATAATATAAAGGACATTTAAATAATGAACTTTGTCACATGATCTAAATCACAACAACACAAATGTTTTAATACACTTTGTTCTAATTTACCTTTAAAATTCAAAACATCATTTAAACCAGGTTGCATGCAGGCATTCAGTTTCTCATACCAAGCATACTCCTTCGCTATAATTCAATGAAACATAATCTAACTCATAGAAATTAAATACCTAGCTTTACATGCCTTCTTAAGGCATTATTAATATTCACTTTTCCTACAGCGTAATCATGTACATGCATTCACTTATTCAGACAGAAGGATACACTCTATACATGTATGGTCCTACCAATGCAAAAAGCTATATAACTTTCACAAGAAGCATAAACAGCATTTTTTGTCACAAACTTATTTTCTACTATTAATAACACAAACATATTTCCATTTTTTAGTAAATTTATATTGAGGGCAGAAACAACATGAAAATGTATCACACCTTTTCTTTGTAAGTTGACTTGCCTATTATTATTTGCTAATTGTTTAATATTCAGTCTTCTTCTATTAAAAAAGCTGGTCACTGCCACCCTATCCAACTTTCTATGACATCTGATCTACATAAAACGTGCCAATTATTTCTAGCAATACTTCTGACAACTGGTGCTTTACAAGTAAGTGGTAAAACAAGGACCAAAGAATTTAAAGACTTAATTGGATATTAACTTCCCCACTGTCATTTCCTGCGATTTTTGGTTTATATAAGTTGTCCCTACCACTTATTACTTCATCAATAATTTCAGTTACCAACTTGTTAGGAGATTGCCTTTCCAAACACGTATTTTCAAATAATACATCATTTTGATAAATACAGCTTTATCTTATGTGACAGTTTCAGTTACCAACTTGTTAGTAGATTGCCTTTCCAAAAAATGTATTTTCAAATAATGCAACTCTTTAATAAATACAGTTTTATCTTATGTGAGTCTATTAGGTTTTATTACCTGGCACTTCACAATATTTTTCTTTATTGTATAGGGAGGCATGCTGTTAAAATGAAGAAGAAAAAGAATATTATACTTAAATCTTTCTGAGAACTAGTACTGGGAAGCTTATTTGACTGATATACTAGAATTCACCAAAGTCTAAATCTCTAACTCCAAGTACCCAACACTGGCTGGTCAGCTAGTGCAACAATAAGAAAATGTGATTCAGAGACAGGTGTAGCTACAATGGGAAAAACCTCATTATCAGCTCACTAGCATGACTCTGAATCAAACAGTGAGCTGCCAGACCTGCCCACACTAATGTTCTCTCAACTGGCCCTAGCATCGCATAAGCAAATGCACTCTGACAACACATTCAGACACCCATGTTGGCACACACACACACACACACACACACACACACACACACACACACACACACACACACACACACACACACACACATTCCCAGGTATTCACACACACACATTCATGCCCACACACACACACACACACACACACACACACACACACACACACACTCTCTCCCAGGTATTCATACGCACACATGCATATACACACCTAGATATTCACACACACACACACACACACACACACACACACACACACACACACACACACACACACTAACATCCCCCACCTGCAAGTATTCACTGAACTTACCTGCATTGCCAGTACTCAGTGGAGTGAATCTGTAACTGCCATGTTTTTATTCTAGTTACAGTGTCCTCCTACAGTAACATTTTACTGTACTGATCACTTCTCTGTGGGAAATCACATTACTAATTATCAGCCACTCCTGCAGACTGATACATTAGTATATGGCTTCTCAAGTGAGACCACTCTCATCAATGAAGCCCCTGCTAAGGGAAAATCTCGGATGTTAAGCAGTCTTTCAAACAGAAGAGCTTAGCATTACAGGGAAACTTTCTAAGCTAAGGCTTCCCCATCAAACTAAGCCTTTCTGAATCCCAGCCAGAATCTTTGTTAACCTTTAAGTCTACATAAATAATAAAGCTATTATCATTGATAAAATAAATCTCAAAAGATAAAACTGATTTAAAAACAGCTGAAAAGTTTCTATTGTTATTAAATCATTTTTCAAAATCATAAAAATAGTATCAATAAAGTGTGCTTACATTTAAATATTTTTTCAAATAATAAAAAGAATAAATATATATCTCCTCCCAACCTGCCATAAAATGGCTGGCACAACTGTCTGCCATTGGTCTACCTTTTTCAAAGCACTTGTCTTTAAATATAAAAAAAAAATATTGCTCACAATCAAATTCAAACACTTGGCCAGAATTTTTACCTTCACCACACAAAAATAACCACTTTTTGTTAGATATCATCAATCCCTTCATCATTTGGAATTATATTTTAGAGACACTCATCATTAATTGTTGCTAAAATTACAATATTATCAAAAGGAATACCACTGAGTTTGTCAATAAAGTCAAAGGAGACCTTAATAAAAGAAAAGGATGATTTTACCAACATTGTTAATATAATTTTCAACAAAACTTGCTAAAGTGGCAGTTGATCTCACTGAAGGTTCCAAAAATAATACTCATCATCAGGAAGGTAACCTTCAGAAAATTAGCTTGTTCAGTATTAATCATGCCCTCAGTTTATCAATTCTCAGTAATATAATCTATATATCTAAAGCTTCTGTCAATAGTAAATTTATAAACTTCTTCATAGACAGTAGATGTTGACAGCATATCTAACATTTTTCTGTCATAATCAGTACTGTCAATGAATTATTATTTATTTATTTATTTGACATTTGTTGACCAGGTTAGTCCGTCTCAGCTAATGCCCTTTTTCAGTGGAGGCCCGGGGAGAAAAGCTCCAAAGTACAAACTATACAAGTAATGCAGAAACAGACAGTTTAAAATTTACAAGTAATAAATTCACAGTACTGTTTTAGGAAGTAATGTAAAATGAGTGGAGTAAGAAGTATAAACAATAACAAATAGGAGAACAATAATAGTAAAATATCTAAGAACTCTGCAAAAGGGACAACCTACTTAGCAGAGGATATTAAGGTGGTTAGTAAGAAAAAGTGGCTGACTAGCATATGACACAAATATCGAGGGTCTAGTATTAAATACGTA
Source organism: Protopterus annectens (assembly GCF_019279795.1). Lineage (NCBI taxonomy): Eukaryota > Metazoa > Chordata > Ceratodontiformes > Protopteridae > Protopterus > Protopterus annectens. The sequence continues at coordinate 697,573,217 of NC_056745.1, forward strand.
GAGGTAAAAAAGATACAAGCGAGTGGAAGTGAGATGAAAAATAAAGTAGTAAGAGAAAAAGAACAACTGGTATCATAATAAAGGAAGGGAGAAAACTGGAGGGGTATAGGGAGTAGTCTTAAGTTCCAGAGTGTAAGAAGCAGATAATTTAAAAATAGGTACAGTACATGTGGAGTGGAAGAAGTGTTAAGCAAAGGGAAGATTTAAGTAGGGTGGTTGCAATTACATTTCCAATCACTGAAAAGGTCATTTTTGAGGGCTGTCTTGAAAAAAAATTGCATGGGAGATGCATCTAAGGGGCAAGGGCTGCTTATTCCATGCTAGAGAGGGAGAAAAACTATATAGGTTTTGTCCAAGTGATTTTTTGGGATTTATGTATCTTTGAGAAACATTAGTCTTTATTAGACATTAGTACCAAAGTAGCCCATTGTCAGCTTTCATAATCCTAATACTTTGATCATTCAGAGTATAATTCATTTATTTTTTATTGTTTTTAGTAAAATTATAAAATGTATTAAGTGGAGCATTTTACAAAGTATTTCTATCACCATATCAGACATTCTTTGAAATGCTGCTATCTGTAGTGATAACATTGAATCAATCTTTTTTGGGGGAAACTATTTACAGTCAGAAGGTGTCCCCAAAATACAAGGCAAGTTCAGCTTGTTTGTAAATATGTTTATGTATGCCACTGCTTCAGTTATTCATAAACACTTCATGGTCCACCTTACAGTGCTGTGCTCTCTGGACTTCAGTGAGGGTATGTAAGTCGGGCACTGCTGGTCATAATTATCAGTCCTGCATTTGCAAGGACATGCAGTCCAATCAACACAGTTTCCAATTAGAGCACAAACTGCTCAATTCAGAACATGTTTGATAGCTGCTACTCTCATATTTTTGCATGCTTTTCACTTATATGTCTGCACGATGCACAACAATTGAGCTGACATCTCTAAATCTCCATAGTTTTCTAATTTGGTTTATGCACACACTGTTATGCACTTGTTTCCCCACAAATTACCATTTACATCTACACCTGCACTCATTCACCTGCACTCCTTCTTATGTGTTGCATAGTTCATCATACAAGCTGTTGCATGACTGTGCAACTATGGTCTCTCAATTTCCAAAAACACCATGTGCTTCTGGTAACTGCAATGTGCATTTGCATACCATGCAATTTATATGTGAATTCCAGCCATAATTTTGTTATTGTTGTTTGTGTTTCTCTAGACTAAATTATTTCTATATTCATTTTATTTACTACAATACTATTATTTCCATTTACAGATTCTTGGTTAGCTGTAGTCTGCTGAACAGGTGTAGAAGCTTCTTCAGAGATGCCCCTGTTTTATTCTGTTATTTGTTAAAAGAAGTCTGGTTTTCTGAGTCATTTGATAATGTTAAAATATTTCTGTTTTTCCATCTCTCTCTCTCTCTCTCTCTCTCTCTCTCTCTCTCTTAGTTTTTTTTCCATTTTGTTGCTTATTTCATTATTTGGTTAATGTGCTACAGCTCAGTTTGATGATTTAGTTTCCTTTAGTACTGTCTGTGCTGTTCTGCTACATTCCTTTTTGATTGCATTACTCATAGCATACATGTAAGTTCCTATTTTGCTTATATTTTTACATTATTAATTATTTATATCTTTGTTGTGAACTGTTTGACATATGAACGTGTGTATTAGTTTGTGGCTGTGTGTGTGTGTGTGTGTGTGTGTGTGTGTGTGTGTGTGTGTGTGTGTGTGTGTGTGTGTGTGTGTGTGTGTGTGTTTAGTTTCATTTTTTCTTCTGATTATTCATGCTAATGTGTCATTTTATATACACATACATATTTATATATGCTTTTTATTTATCATTGCTAGTTGTGTTTTTATTTGTATTTAACCTTATTTGATGAACTATGGGACATTTATTCAAGTCTGCTACTGCTTTGTATGTGTGACAGTGTGTTTCATTGTATCTGTGACTGTGTGCATTTCTGAGTGAGTGTCCATGTGTATTTGCTGGTGTACTTTAGTTTTGCTTCATTACACATGGCAGGCAGGATACATAACTTTAGCAGACAATAAATTAATCAATGACTTTTTTTATTTAAGAATAATACAGCTTATTAATTATTCCACTGTGCATTTTGGGTATATGACACAAATGTAATGATGCTTTATGTAGCAGAGTTATAAAGCTGTCTGCTTAAAGATGCACTTGTTTTAACAAAGAGTAATACATATGTCTGCGGTGCAGTGCTGGTGTGATGTCCTATACTGCTTGTGTAATCAGGAGGGAAGTTCTGCACATTTTAACAGCATTTTCAAAAAATGGCAGTAAGTTATACTATTTTTTTATTTATTTTATTTTATTTCATTTTATTTTACATTTATTTACTGGGAAAGTCCGACTTGCCAGGTACCCATTTTCAGTGGAGGCCTGGGAAGAAAAGCTCCACATACAAAGACAGTATAACAGAATTTAATAGACATAAATGTGGTTAATTATACAACTGATAAAAATACATACAGAAATTTTATAGTTTGATTGTTAAGTATACAGTATACAATAAACAAATGTATTCCACAATATAACAATGGGATCTAAATGGATCCATATGTTAAAAGACGTGGTTTTCCAGACAGAGATAGGCAAATGCTAACAGCTATTACTAATCTAGTAAGCCATGAACTTCAATCTATAAATTTTTGTAGGGAGACTGAGGTTAAAGGATGAGGAAGTTGTAGGGAGAGAATAACTGCATAGTTTTCTAAAGTATTAGTTGCAGCAATGAAAGGTAGTGAAGTCTGGTAACTCAGTTTTAGCATATAGTTGACATGACATTATTTGCACTAGGTAGAGGGATATGTGATAGGTATTATAAGTTGTATAGGTTAGCCTGGACTGTTGCATGAACGAAGCCATGTATTAGATAAATAGTTTTTGTGTGACTTTTTGAAGTGAGCAGTGTTGGTTGTGGTTCTAATAGGTAGGAGTGTGTTCCAGATTTTGGCTACATGGCTAGAATAAAGAGAGTTGCCTGCAGTATTCATACTTTTAGTTACCTTTACTAAAGATTTATTAGTGGAATGTAAGACTCAGTGATTGAAATAAGGTTCTAGCATATTTTGGAGAGCTGGTATTTTATCTGGCTTGTTAATTAGTTTATTGGCCATTGACAGCTGATTATAGGATAGGAGATGTGGGAGTTCTAACCAGGAGAGTTGTTTTAAGGCTTGACATTGGTTTGCTCTGTATGCAGAGTCGGTGGCAAATTTTGGTATTTTGTTATAACATGCTTCAAGTTTTCCTCAGTCTGTATTTTTAAGGTTGGTGAGTATAGGTGAAGCATAGAGAAGTGTTGAGAGAAGTTGTGTTCTTGACCAATGGCTGTCTTAGTACTGTTGGTTAGGAATGGTTTATTTCTATTCAGGGTTCTGAGTTTTTGTGTACTTTCTTTATTGTTTGTGATATGTACAGGTCCGATCTCATGTTATTATCGGTAACAACACCTACGAGTTTTGTTTGGGTTACCGGTGTAATGACTGTACTACTTGTGGCAGTGATGAAGAAGGTGGAAGGGGGGACTATGGTTCTAGTGGGTTGGAAGAGCATAAGTTTGGTTTACTAGGGTTAAGCATGAGCTGTGAGTTTGAGAGTCATGATTCAATTGCAAAGAAGGAATTTTGTGCTATGTCTTGGAGTTGTTTTATGGTAGGGGCAGCACATATAAGTGTAGAATCATCTGTATATTAGATCAAAGAGGCTAGAGATGTAGAAGTATTAAGATTATTGGTAAAGATACTGAAAAGCAGAGGACCAAGAATGGATCCTTGTAGAACCCCTAATGTTATAGGAAGTATGGGGGAGAGGTCTTCTAGCCATTTTACGGCTTGTTTGCAACCTGTGAGGTAGCTTTGGAACACTTTATGCATCGCCGCTTACCTAGGGTTAAACTATTCCTGGCGCCATAAAGTCTGCTCTTCAAATTTCCCTTAGAACTAGCCATTTTTTTAGTTTTAGCACTCAAATATGTTTCTTTGAGCTCAGCACTTGTTCAGAACTCGTTGAAAGCATGAAATAAGCTACAAATTACTACAGCACTCAACTTTCCTCACTTGTCTAGAGGAAAACAGTTTTTAGTACTTAATAAATAAGCACCTATCCAGGCATGTCTAAGGGTCAGCTCCCAGTGTTTTCTCCTGTCTACCAGATGAATCTGGGCATCTTGGGGCAATGCAGCAATTGCCTCATGTACACAGACAACCCTCGCCTCCTACCACCCAACACTACAACCTGTGAGAGATGCACTTATATAGCCAAACTGGAAGCAAAGCTCTCCTCACCCAAGACTGGACTAGACAGTCAGGAGGAGAAGGTAAACACTTGCACCACACCACACTCATCACATAGTCCTTCAAAACCTACACCACCAAAACACACACATAGCAACACAAAACACATACCTACATTCGCGGAGGCTCTCAATAAAAAACTGCTCAAGCAACAGACCTCCAAAGCAGAAACGCATGCAACCTCCACCCCCCAACACAACCAAAATGACACATAGCCCACAAACTCAGTGTGCCACTCCACCACAGCCCAAAAGGCATAACAACGTACCCAACACTCTAGTCATAGGTGACTCTATAGTCAGGCACACTGATGTTCCACTCACCAGGCTAAACAAGGAGAAAGTTACTGTCAGCTGCATGTTGGATGCCAGGATCCGCCACATAACGCACGCACTCAGGTCACTCCACAGCAAGTACAAATATGACTCTGCCATTGTCCATGTTGGTGTGAATGACCTGAGACATACCTCCCTGGACTACATGAAAAGAGACATGGAGGAGCTCTCTGATCTTGTAGCCCAGGCAGGTATGACTCTAGTCCTGAGTAGCATCCTGCCATCACCCAGAATGACATCACAGTACAAGGACAAAATGATTGACTTCAACAATTGGCTAAGCTTCTGGTGTAATTCTAAGGGGATCCAGTATCTGTCTGCCTGGGATGACATGATAGACAGGCCACGATACTTTGCCAGAGATGGCCTGCACCTGTCGCCCTTTGGATTCCAGATATTGGCTAAGGCTCTTGCCACCCCTATAGTGCCTATTTTTAGGCAAGGTTCAAATGACAAATTCACCACCGTAACAGGTACAAGCAAGCAAAATTTCAGGGTAAAGCTACTCAATGCTAGAAGTCTAACCCTCAAAATGCATTCACTCGAGGCACTCCTTAAAATAGAGAACATCGACATCTGTGCAGTGACAGAGACCTGGTTCAAGGCTCCAGAGAGAAACCTGCATTACCAGGCTATAATTCATACCACACCTTTTGGCCACCTAACCTGGACTGAAACACTAAAGATGGAGGCGTGTCCATATTCATTAAGGATAGCCGCACCTCCAGGTTAGCTGCTCAGCATAATGCATCTGAGATTATCCAAGTGCAATAAATCCAAATTGTAACTTGCTACAGATCCCCCACCATGTCCCAGGATTCCCACTCCTCATTTCTTGATACACTGGAAAATATTAGGGTATAACCCAATACCCTAATAATGGACGATTTCAACTACCCCACCATTACCTGGGAAAACTACTTATGTACCAACTCTTTTGCTCAACGTTTTCTGGAATTCATAAATTCCAATGCCTTGGATCACATTATCCACACCCCCACCAGAGGCAGCAATATACTAGACTTGGTCATTGCCAACATGTCCAACCGGTGTTCCACATCAGAGGTCAATTCTTCGTTGGTCAGATTCGACCACAAGCTAATCAGCCTAGAATCCACATCCCACCCCCACCCCCATTAGGGAAACCACTCTAAATAATTTCTCCAAAGCCAGCTTCACGCTTCTTAAGACAAAAGTGGCAAAATTCATAACACCCATGCAGATGGACAATAGAGGTATGACTGCTGAATCCTACACAAATGCACTTTATAAGCACTTACATGAGTGCATGGATCATGCTATCCCTAACAGAACCAAGATGCCTCCAAAAAAAGGAAGCCAATCTGGTGGTCCCCTGCCATAAACAAACTCTACAACAGAAGAAAGAAACTGTTGCAAAAAAAGAGTAAAATCCCATTACTGGAAGAACTCCCTGGTCAGCCTCAGTAAGAAGCTGAGATCCCTCATAAAATCCCCCAAAGCTAGTTATGAAAACAATATCACCACTGATTCTAAAGACAACCACAAAGCATTCTATAGCTATGTCAAGAATCTCAATGGCAACACTCAGATCTGCTCTGAGTTACAGCACAATGGCACTAAATATACAGAATCAACTGATATTGCCAACATCCTGGCAGATAGGTTCAATGCTAACTTTACCCCCCCACCCCCTAAAGGGCCCATATATATATATATATATATACCAGAAGAATGCAAAGATCCTGTAATCACAGCTGCACAGGTAAAAATCACACTCTCCAAAGCCAAGAACACAGCATCCATGGGACCTGGCAACATACCAGGCTGCGTTCTACATGAACTACAGAATGAACTGCCACCCCATCTAAGCACCATGTTCAATCATAGCCTCACCTCAGGATTTGTGCCCACTGAATGGCACACAGCAACGGTTATCCCACTCCACAAAGGGGGAGCCACCACGGACCCCGGGAACTACTGCCCCATTAGCCTAACAAGCCTGGTCTACAAGGCCATGGAAAGTACCATCATGGAACTTATAAACAAAAACATTGGTAATCTCCAAACTCTGGACTCCACCCAGTTCAGGTTTGTAAAAGGCAGATCATGTCTCCTTAACCTGATTGACTTCTTTGAAGCAGTCATCAAAGCCGTAGACAAGGGTAAGTTGTTCACACAGCCTATCTAGATCTCGCCAAGGCTTTTGACACCATCCCCCACTCTGGAATTATAGATAAACTCACTAAACTAGGTATAAATCCCTATGTCACAAGATAGGTTGCCAACTGGCTCACTGACAGAACCCACACTGTGAAAGTAGCAGACTCCAAATCTGACTTCAGACCAGTGACAAGTGGAGTACCACAGGGTTCAATCTTGGGTCCTCTCCTGTTTGGTATCTACTTTTCTGAAGTACAGGCTAACACAGAAGGTCTTTGGCTAACAAAGTTCGCAGATGACTGCAAACTAGGAGCCATAATTGAAACTCATAATGATGTGGACATCTTACAAAAGGGCCTCACTGAGACAGTTGCCTGGTGTCAAAGCCATGGCCTCAAGCTCAATGCTAAAAAGTGCATTGTCATCCCCTATGGTAAAAACTCTGTACCCATGAGCTACCACATAGGTGGTAGTCTACTTAACACCGAAAGTGTGATAACAGACCTTGGGACACAGGTGGACAGTAGTCTCTCCTTTGATAATCACATTGCCACAGTAGTCAAGAAATCCTTCTACGTGGCACACCTCATCACAAAAGGTTTCTCATCCAGGAAAAAAGAGGTCATTGTTCCCCTCTACTCATCACTCATTAGACCCATTATAGAGTACAACTCCCTTTTTGGTATGTACCTCACAAGACATCTACAACAACTGGAAAGGCTGCAGAAATACCTCACAAAGAGGATTACTGACCTCAAACAGATGCTCTATGCAGACTGTCTCAAAAAACTCCAGCTTTACTCTGTCGTATATCGCCTACTCAGAGGTGATCTCTGCCTAACATACAAAGCTATGTCAAACCCAGAACTGTTGGACATGCTCCACTTAAAGAAATCCCAATCCCTCCGAGCTACACTTTCTAGGGACCTAAACCTTGTCACCACAATAAACAGAACATGCTGGAGGGATAGATTCCTGTCCCAGAGACTTTGCATACTCTAGAACAAACTACCTATCTGTATCAAACAAAGTTACTCATTAGCACTCTTCAAGAAAAATCTTGATGACTGGATGGGAAATAGGAAATTCACCCCAGGGATCACCTCTGTGGCTCTGCTCGACAGGGGCACAGGAAAATAATTTTCTTGGGTGGCGAAAGCCAGGGTACCTTTTTGGGTAGGCTTGTATAGGACCTAGGGCCAATAGCCTAGTACCTACCTATGAACCTATGAGAGAGATAAGGGTTTTGGTTAAAGAGTACAGAAAGTAGTTTATGATGGGAGATGGTGTCACAGGCTTTAGACGTATCAAGAAAGACAGAAGAAACTCTTTTGCCATCTTTCTTATATTGACTGACAGTATTGGTGAAGCTGAAGAGGGCAGTTGTGTTGCTATGGGCAGGGCGAAATCCATGTTGAGAATTTGCTAATAGGCTATTAGTTGAAAGATAGTGAAGTAGCTGAGAGTGAATGTACTTTTCTAAAATTTTGGAAAGCGGAGAGAGAATGGCAGTGGGTCTATAATTTGAGAGTTCCATCGAGTTGCCTCCTTTGTGTAGTGGAACTATGTGAGAGATTTTCCAAATTAGTGGGACTTGGTGTTCGGTGATAGAATGATTGATGAGAATTGAAACAGGGTAGGCAATAGCATCGTTAAGTCAAAGAAAACATTATCGTCATTCAGAACTACACAGCAGTGTAGCTGAACAAAATTACAGTGCTTCGTTTTCAATGCAGGAAACAGTTGCACATATAGACAGAGAAAAATTAATAAAATATCACAGTAGAAATTTAATAAGTAGCAATTAGTAAGTATAAAGTAGGACAGCAGTGAACCAAACCCATCCCAGAACAGGAGCCAAGGAAGACAAGGAACAATATGAAGGTAATATTGTCAAAGTAAAATTGAAAGAATAGCAGCATATCTATGATTAGACTGAATTATTACACAATTTGTATATTGCACTTTTCAGTCCTTCAGTGTGGTAGGTGAGCTACCTTAGTATTGCACTTGGTTATTGCACATTCATAAAATAAGCCACTTGATAGGCTAGTTATGTAACATACGTGGTTGAATGTTTCAACAGACTCATGGTTTGTTTTTCCCAAGAATTCAACAGTCTAATGGAGAGCGGAAAGAAATTGTTCTTTAGTCTGGTGGTCTTACAATGCAGCTTTCTATAATCAACTGCTATCTTAAGATATTTAGCCAGTAATTTTTTGTCTCTATTGTTGTTGGCTTGAGTTTTCTAAGTAATTTTTAATGGTATTTGTAGGGATGGCATGGAAGGCGAAAGTATTGTCATTCTTGTTTGTTGTTAAGAGTACAGTTAGTGGAGAGGGACATTTATTTTTAGTAAGTGATAGAATGCTTTTCGTGAAGTATTTGTTAAACTGCTCTGCAGTAGTATTTAAATTGTTTGTTGTGGAAAGGGGTGGAGTAGATGCTTGTCCAGGTTATAGTATTCTTTTGATTGCTGACCAGAATCTTTGTGGGTTTCTGCTGTATATTAGTGTAATAGGTTTTTTTGTCTTTTTTTATTTTTTTGGCTTTGTTTCTGAGTTCTTGATATGCTAGGGGATTTAATTGAGATCTATTCACATACCATAGTTCCCAGGCCTTGTCTCTTAGTTTAAGAAGAGTTGTTGTATCATTAGTTAGCCATGAGGTATAATTTGCCTTTCCTTCAGTTGTCCTTGGAGGTGCTAATTTGTTAAGAATATTGAGGAATATGCCATTGAAATATTCAATGACTGCATCTAAGCGCAAGATCTTTAGAGGAGTCCAGTTACATTGATTGAGGGTGGATACCAGTATATGGGAATTGAAGTTTTTCTTGTTTCAAATTTGGAGGTAAGTTGGATGTCTGCGAGGGTTAGTGCATTGCCTAAGTTGGTATGTTGGTAAGTGATCACTGAGGCTGTCAGGGTGACAGCCAGAGTGTTGAGAGTTGGAGGGGTTGTTAGGGTCCAGTTCAGGGTAGATTGTCTATTTGATTTTTTGTCTGTTCTTTGGATAACTTGTGTGAAGCCATGGAGGTTAATATGGTTAATGGGATTCTTTGAGTTATCACCCATAATAATTGTTTCATGGGGAATATTTTTTGAGGTCCAGTGGAGGATGTGTTCTGTGGTGGCAAGGTTATTTCCAGGTGGAATGTAAGTTCCTACTATGACTAAATGTTTTTTGGAATTGATTTTAGCTTGGTGAATAGTATCTCTGCATTACCAAATGTTGGTGTGTTTTGATTTAAAGATTGCAGTATAAGGTTGTTTTAAAAAACTATGGCTACTCCTCAACCTCTTTTTTTCTTTTCTATCTAACCTACGAATATTATAACCAAGGGGATAATCTCATTGTCATCAATATGAGGCTTCAGCCAGGTCTCTGTCACTACAGCTATATCTGATGTGTAGAGTAAGAGGGTATCATGGAGTTCCTGGACCTTATTAATTAAACTTCTGAGAATTATATTAAGAAGTAGCAGATCTGATCCTTTCCAAGGCATATTTAATATACTCTGAGGTTGAGAGGATGTTTTATTGATTGGCGGTGAGATAGTTTTAGGGCCTGGATTAGGGTGAATGTCACCACTTATTATAAGTTGGGTGCTATGTTTACAAGAGTGTTAAGGAATCTAGCCATATATGTATGATAGTTAAAGGAGATGTGAGGATAAACATCAAGTGGGGGTATATTATAGGAGAACTGGTCAAAGAATGTGGTATTGAAGATTGCTGGTGATATTTCAAAGTTCATGGGTTTTTGATGTGGGTATGGGAATGCAATTTTCTGGTTGGGTAGACTTATGATAAGGTGAGAATAATAACTAGTTAAATGAGCAGCTAAGGAAAGAATTATAAGTATAGTAATATGAAGGGGTAGCATTTTATGTTGTGAAAATGCTTATATAGTATGGTAAGTCAAAGTGTGAAATGCAGTTAATATTAACTTAGTGAGAGCATTAGTTGATCTTGATATTCACTAAATTATGATTTCAGCTAATGGAGTGGAAAAAAAGATAAAAAGAGTACTATAAAGTCACTGTTATTGGCAGGCATTAAAGAGAAATAAGTGAGTAAAAGGATATGGAGGTTGATTAAGGGTGTGATGTGTATACAGGTAGGGGCTGGATTAGTGGGTGGTTAGAGGTTGGACAGTACAGCAAGGTAAGCTAATAGAGGCTGTTGTTTGATAGGCTGGTGTTGTGTAGTGAGAGTGGCTAGTTAAAAATAAATTTAGAGGTAGTGGGGGTGGGTGGGAATTTGGGGTAGGGGACGGTAGTGAACCCAAGCATAGCAAGGGCATAGCAGAGTAGATGAGCAAAGCAAAAAACAATCAGGTAGGTTCCCTAACACTGCTTAACTCTGGATTATTTTTTATTCTAATCACCATGTGCTTCAAATGACTGCTTAAAGCTAGATATAAGGTTTTTTCTTTCTTTCTTTTTTTTAAAGTTTTTTAATACTGTAGAATATTCTACTTAACAACTTAACTCCAGAGTGAGGAAGTTAAAAATATAATGTTGGTAGATCATACAGTTTAAATTAAAGGAGGGGAGAACTCAATGGGGTAATGGAGAAAGTAAGCAGCTGTTGCCCCTAGAGGAGTACCTACCATTTCCAGTAATGTCATTGTACCACTGAAGGAGTGATGGCTAACATAGATTTCAGTCAGTTTTCTAATGGTGTGCGATTTTCATTGAAAAGCACCTACATTTAATTTGTTGCAGTCGCTATTTCAATCCACAGTATCTGTGGTTAGGCCGCTTCACGGTTTAAAGATTCAAAATGGTAGCCACACTTGTAGTGTAGTGAGAGGAAGACAGTGCAGACTCAAGAGATGGTGAATGTAATTTAATTTTTTGCATGTGACTGTTTCAATCCACAGTAACCAGGGTTAAGTTGCTGTATGGCTTAAAGATTCAAAACAGTAGCCAGTCTTGTAGTGTAGTGATGGGAAGACAATGCAGACTCAAGAGATGGTGAAATAATGATTATAAAATTTAAAAAATTATAAGTTATAGTTATAGAAACTGTTAAAGATCAAATCAGTTAGTCTGTATTGCATAAAGGTGTCCCTTTATTCTGAAATTGCACAATGCATATGCATGTTAACCAGTAACACATTTCACATAGCCATACTGCTCAAGTGTAAAGGAATGTTCCTCATTTTGAGTCTTAAAAAGTCCATGTTCCACATTGAAAGGGTCAGGTACACATTCAGTGTTGAGAGTTTTTTAACTGGTATACATATTAAATAATACTGAATCATATCAATTAATTAACATAACTTTGTTATAAGTGCACCCAGTGAGCTTCCTAGATGACGTTGTTATTAAGTGCTGTACATTCCGTTAATGTATTCCACATTATGAGAGGTAATGTTCCACAATGTAAAAATGCAAAGCGGAGTGCCATGCACATAACATGTTATCGTCAATGAGTCTGTGCAGAAAACATAAACAAAACAGGGCATAGGGGGAGTTACGCTTCCTGTACAACGCAGTAACATAAACAAAATAGGACATTTTGGGGGGGGTGGCATGCTTCCTGTACATTCCAGTGTGAGAGCTGTGCCTCATTACTCTTCAGAAATCACACTACCATGAAGTAAAGGGATAACTTTGTTTTGCTTGGAAAAACAAGTGTTCCCTGTATTTTCAAAGAAGTATAAATCTGGACATAATATATTTAGGAAGCTGAGAGGTACAACCTCACCCCCCCCCCTCCAGTTTGAGATATACAGGGTAAAAATAACTTTTAAACATTATTGAAGCCATTTGTGCTGTATGTTTTTATGGGGCATGTGTTTTAGTCTGTAATAATATATCTTAAGTTAATTTTTGGAGTTTCACATTCGTATTCAGATTGCTGTAACCATATACTCTTGCATAGCTGCAAACTAAATAAATGTTGGGTTTGTGTCATGCACCATCTTATTCTGTCTTTGATTTTAATTCAGTATTATCTTAAAATAGGTGAACATTTTCAGGGGAATTTATTATGCTGCCTAAAGGTAAAAGAAGATGGCAGCAATTGTAGCTTTGGCTTTGGTATACAATAACCTTAGTAATGCACTATTGATTAATTGATGAGTTGACCTCAGAAGATTGTTAGGGTAAGTTTGCCGAGGTGCTATTTCTGGTGGTGCATTTTAAAGTGAAATAAAAGTTATATTTTATTTTTAAGTTAAAACGACTAAAGATTTTTAAGTTTGGATTTTTTGCATATTGGTTATTTGATGAATGGAACAGAATGGTTCTGCAGTGAAGAAATCCTAATCATCCACTTTTCATTTGGTTACCATGTTTGCTAGTGTGTGATGGCACACTTTCCTCCCACTTAAAGTGTAAAGCACTTCAGATGGAGGCAAAACTCACCAACTATACAATAATATTTAAGAATGCTATGCAGTGTATACTAGTAATCTGACATCTTTTGAGATAACATGTGAAGTAGATTAACTGAGTCAAAGTTATTCAGTGCTACATTATGAAGAAACACAGAACCCAATGTGCATCGCTGTTACCTTCCATAAAAAAGTTAATATAGTCATTCTCATAGTCAGCTCTGGTGGTGTACAATGATGAAGCTCTGACTATGGCACTTTACAGAGCTGGTGGGGATAATGAGGGTGCCCATTTTAGGGGAAGGATACATGCCGTCTCATCTCTTGACCTTTGTTGGAAATGATTGGCAGGCTGGTATATGCAGGTGGGTCAAGTAAGTGTGGCTTGACCTAAGGCACAGGATGGCTATGTATGACCTCAATGGCCATACTTCATAGCTTGCTCGGCCAACTTCTGTGATATCAGCATTCTAGAAAAAAGGTGTAGAGCTTTTTCTTGTTGCCCTGTAAATAATTCTGCCAGTGGCAAGCTGTACTCCAAAGCTCCACTGCCAATGATGGCCCTCAGCAGAGAGGTAATACCAGTATTACATGTCATTCTCTAGTCCTTCCCCACTCATCAGGCAGCATCAGGGGGTAGGAGACATCCATGGAAAAGCAAGCTGAGGAGCTGATGGTCTGCCAGACAAAGAACTAACAATACAATAGTCATTCTCATACTAAAGGGCTTGAAGCTCAGAAATTCTTTTTGCTGAAGTAGCAGCAATTGTAGTATCAAAATTTCAAGAGACAAGCACCTCCTTACAACACACAACTATCTAAAAAGGAGACAGTTTCTGAAAAAGAACATTTAAGCCTTAAAACAGAAAATGAACTGAAAGTTTGAAATGCAAAATACTTCAGAGGGAATGTTGCAGTTTCTGGGGAAAGTTCTGTAGCTTTTTTTCTGTCCAGTACTGCAAATGCCAAACAGTAGGCTATGTACATTTTTGCTAAATGATTGCACTCTACATTGTATTGCCTGCATTCTAGTTCTTTGTTCAAAGGATCCCATAGCTAAAGTTTTTCTAATGAATCATAAAAACAGCCTTGGAAAAGGAGTTTCCAATTGCTGAAATACATAGTAACAACAACAAGCCCAGCCTTGATGGTCCCATGAGTAACAGAAGCATGAGACATGCCTAAATACTATTGTACTGAATCCTGAGTTATTTAACTACAAGTACTCTGAACTCTGTTTCATTTAAATAAATTTATTGAAAATATTTTCATCGAGTCAGTGATATCCTTTCCAGAACTTGCCAGTACCCTGATGTTCATTGCATTATTTAGGAGTAGAATAAGAGGCAAACCTAGGGCAGCCACAGTGGCACAGCGATTAGCAATGCCGCCTCACAGCAAGAGGTTCTCCGGTTCGATCCCCGGCTGGAGTGCCTTCTGTGTGGAGTCTGCATGTCCTCCCTGTGGTCATGTAGGTTTCTTCCAGGTGCTCCAATTTCCTCCCACATCCCACAAACATGCTGTAGGTGGATTGGACACTCTAAATTGGCCCTAGGCGTGAGTGCGTGCATGTGTGTGCCTTCTGCAGAAGGTTGGGTGCTGGGCTGGCATCTCGACACCATAAAACTCCACTGCCAATCATGAGCAGACAGGCGATCTGCTGTGGCGACCCCTGACCAGGAAAAGCCAGAAGAAGAATAAGAGACAAACCTCAACAGAGAAATGGCCTGTCTTTTTCAAATAGTTGTACTTGATGCCAGGAATCAGTACAGCTTTATTTAAACAAGTCTAGCAGATCAGTGGTAATAACTAATTCTCAGCATCCATATCTATTCAGAACTGTTTAGGAAGACATCTAGCAGAAGAGGAAAGTATACAGCAGCTACAAAACATAGCTCAGGTTAACAATGCCAGTGCTCCATGATGTCCACAGAATAGAGTCACCAGTAATGTGATGATGGTAGAAAACTGCATGTTTAAAATGGAGAATTAAAAGACAATGCCAATAGTACCCAATACACAGGCTTCATAGATATGCCTACGGAGTTATATAGATAAAACGGACTGCAAAATCAGTGCACCTCCCTTTGCAGAAAGCAAGGAAAGCACAGTAGTAAGCAGTACAATCCTTAGCCAAAAAAAAGCCAAGTCCTGTTATGTGGCTGTACAGTACTTTCCAGAGAAAATAATGTTTGCCAAATCAAGTGTAGTAAAAATACACCTAATACCAGACTTCAAACTCTCCTGCTACGGCAACCAGTATGGGAACAAAGAAATATTAGGGCTTCAATGGCAATGAATAAACTCAACATGCCCTTCAATGGTCACATCCCCAAGAGGTACTACTTTCCATCTTCACAGATTGTCTGAAAGAGTCAGTACCCAGTAGGAAGAAACACACTGAAAGCTACTGTAGAGGAAATGGGCAGTACCTGGAGCAGACACAGAGCATCCTACATTTGTGAAATAAGTGATGATGACTGCAACACACAGAAAAAGATGCAAACAATTGTTGGGCTGAAGAGATGCAGCTTTCTACTAAGCAGTATCCATCCTCCAACAAGGAAGGTGCATATGAAGCTGAATTGGAAGCTACCATTCCTATACAGCTCTTACACCAGAAGCTAATGTTCAGGAGCTTGCTAGAGCAACAAATTGGCTGATGAAGAAAGCCTTTTGTTATGTTAGTAACATTTTCAGACAGCCATACATAATACATATTTTCAATAGCACATGGACACAGAAGTGATAACTGGAAGAATTCCATACATTGTTAAGTCATAGGATCATAGAAGGTTACTAGGGTAACAGCCCCAGAGCCTTTTTAAGTCTAGCCATTCATGCCCCAATTTTCCCAATTATCAATACTAATGGACTAGAATGGCTTTGGTATATACCTGTGCCTTAGGTTATCAACAAGCCATCAGGAGAACCACAAGGATCCATCTTTGGCTAATATGAAAGTTTGCAGTGGAGCCTCTCCTTACTAAAGGATGCTGATGATTTCATCTTGCTGCATTCTGCAAATGACATGCTTGTACAATATGGTGGCAGACTGGCTGCCAGTAAATCGCTTCATTCTTTGCTTTACTACTCGTTTCTGTTTGTTGTTTCTTTTTTTCGTTTTTGGTAAAGTTGCTGTTTTTACCCTGTCTAACCATCACTGGAATTCCTACTGTAAACTTTATCTTCAGTGGCTTACATTTTGAGCTGACCTTTGCTATCTGAGCTGCAGTGAAACTGTGCACTTGATTTCTACATGTTGTGCCAGTGCATAAGAAATGAGAGTCGCTCTGCTAAGGTGTAGCAGTGCTGTTGCTCATCCAGCTTCCAGGACTCTTCACTTCTATTCCATCACAGAACTGTGGCTCCTGCTACTGTAAGGCAACCACAGAATCATTGGACTCTTGGGTGATCAAGATCTTGGGTTTGTTTATTCATGTCTAGTTAACTTGGATATTTGTCAAACCTGCTGTGGTTTGAATGCAATAAACAGTTCATCCGATTGACTGGGAGGTACCAGTTTAGGGTTGTGCTCTATATTCGCTGTCTGCAGTATCCACTATGGGATGAACATTGTACTAACAGACCATTGTCTGTCTGGTAAGAAGTACTCCTAGATCCCTCATGTCATCAGGTATAGTTAAGTGTGACTTGCTCTCTTGAGGAGCCAACTTGAACACTATACTTTACAGCTAGGTCAATCTATAACAAGACCAAAATCCTATCCAGTTTACTAAACAGTACTGACCTGTTGTTTACTGCTGGGACCTGGCTGAACAATAATTTCAGTTCAATTCTTGCAGCCTTAGTACTGTCCAGGTTCCTGTGGCACAGTATCTAAAATCAGTAAAGGGGGTAGTACTGTGAATATTTTTTCATTCACTCATTGAACTGAAGATCTTCACCAAGTACTTAAGTATTCTATGGGTACAGGGCAAAAGAAAAATGTGGACATTTCCCATTCTATTGTCCACCTGCTAATATAAGGGCATAACTTTAAATTATTTCTGATTTTCTGGTGTCATCTGTGCTGAAGAAGACTTATTCTGGGGGATGTTAACATTAAAGATGAAGAAAAGTCGGTGGCTTTTGCAAAAGGGTTCTGCTCCATTGCGAAAGGATTCAGGTTAGCCAAGACAGTGACTGTGAGATGTTCAACTCATCCATGGGGGGTGTATGTCTGTGTATGTGTCTGCCTGTCTATCTCTATGTGGTAAGTGACTTGTTACATTGCTACAGTTTAAAGTAAAGGACTTTTTTTCATTCTTGTGTACTTGAGGAACAGACCAACAGCCTTTTTTTCCTTTCTACTCAAGTCAAAGCTGAGTTGTACAGAAAGGCACATGACTTGAGAGATGCCAGAACAGGAAATGGTACTAGGTGGCTGTGTAGCATCATGTCCAGAACTGTATCCTGCCTAACATCTGGTGTTTGCCAAGATATGCTCTGACTCCCCGTGACTAAAACAAATAATTGATATTTATTAGATATAAATATACAGCTATGCACCATTTAATAAAAGTAAAAAAAAACACTGATCTTCTGACAAAACTTTAATATCTGGATGCAGCAAGGGTGCCAGAACCATAGAGCGAGGGGGAAGGGGCACCTCCCCACTTCTGCATCCTATGACTCTAAGTATGTCCTGGCTTGCTAGCAAGTAGCAAGCATTAAAAAATAAGCAAAATGCCAATTTCTTTTTTTTTTTTTGTAATTAAAATCAGATATTAAGATCTGATAGTTCACACTGTTTTTTGTGCTGTGCCTCTGCTGCTGCTTGGCTTCCTCAACGTCTTCACTTGCACGGGGGGAGTTCAACTTCAGATTCTTCTGACTGCCTATACTGCAAGCAGGTGTATTGGTCTGCCTCCCCCCTGCCTGACTGACTTAATAGTTCAGTCTGTTCAGGGTTCAGCAGCAGGTCACACAGGTGTAGAAAATAGTTTAAACCATTGCTTGTGTTTGACCTAAGTTACCGTGCTTTTTCTCAGTCCTCATTCCACCACTCACAATCGAGACTGAGAGACTGAAGGTTGCAGTTTTCTTCTTCTTCAAAGAATTGAAGTCTGTCCATTGCTGTCAGTGTCCTGGTGGTGGCGGTACGGATGTTAAATATACTACTGTCTTCTTGCAGACAGCTGCAGCCTCTGTAGCCAGTATAATTTATCTGTTTATCTATTTTGTTTGATAACCAGCCGGGAATTGGAAAGACACTGGGTGTGGGTCTTGGGTCTTCTCTTTTAAATGCTTGTGCATACATAGACAAAGAAGTACTGACGGGGTCATTGGAGATTGGGAAAATGTTTCATTTTAGTGCTTCAGGCCCAGAAGGCTTTTTTGGTTTGAATTAAGATGCTTAACCCTTAAGGCTGCTTAGTCCTAGAAGTGCTTTAGATATCTTAAACCCACACAGAGTTTTTCTGTACTTCTCCTTCTGAAATGTTTGTAACTGGTATATATGTATATGAAAGTGAGTGTTGTGTTGGTAGGGGTAGGGGAAGTTAGATTAATAAAATACTTTGGATGTACGCATTTGTGTACCGATAGCAAATTGTTTTGGGATATGCTGTTTTTAGTAAGTTAAAGCGAGAATTAACTGCATACAATGTTTTTGCTCAGAGTAAAGTGTCATAATTTTCTGATGCACTGGATGGATGTTAGGGAGAGAGCTAAATAATACCATTTTGAGTATTGGTGTGGTTCACACTGACTACCTTTTAACCAAAGATCAGTGATCACTCTTCATGATTATTTTAGCTCAGTGTGAGGGGTTCAACAGGCAGTTCCCTCACCTTTGGTGCTGGAAGATCAGAAGTTTCTGGGGTTTATTCCTAGTTGAGGTACTTAATTACTTTCTCAGTGCTGACATAAAGAACTGTTTAGCTGCATGAGTTGGTGGTAGCTGAGGTGTTTGTAAAAGATGCCATACACTGATCCAAAAATACAATATATATATATATATATTCCCGGTGTGCTATGACCAAATTTCCTCTTGCCATTTTAAATTAATACTACCTCAAGCCTTTCCTGAAAAATAGGACACTAGTCTGATGGGACTAACATAGGCTCTTACAAACCTAGCCAAGTGCTGTCCTTATGTCCATGATCAGCACCTAATGCCCATGTCCAAGAGAGATACAGTTGGAACCCCCGGGGTGAATTTATGGTTACCCATCCAGTCGTCCAGATTACGTTTGAAGAGGGCCAATGAGGTGCTCTGTTTGACATGAAGTGGGAGTCTGTTCCAAAGTTGAGGTAACCTGTGGGAGACAAATCTGTCCCTGTAGCAGGTTCTGTTAATGTCACATACCAGGTTAAGGTCTTTAGAGCAAGTAACCCCATGGACCATTTGACTTGCGAATATACAGCATTTCCAATAAAGGGGTCATTGGAGAAAATAAAAATATTTCATTTTAGTGCTTGTGCATTCATAGACAAAATACTGAAGGGGTCATTGGGGAAAATGTTTAATTTTTGTGCTTGTGCATACATGAACAAAGTACGTAAGGGATCCTTTGGGGAAATTATTCATTTTGATATAATTTTGTGCTTAGCATGCATACAAACATACTACTGAAGAAGTTGTTGGGGAAAATATTTTGTTTTTATGCTTGTGCATACATGAAAAAGTAATTTAGGGAACCTTGGGGAAATTATTCATTTTGATGTCAATTGGTGGTGCTTATGCATACATGGACAGACTACTGAGAGGGCTGTTAGGGGAAATGTTTCATTTTGGTGCTTGTGCATACATGGACAAACCTGACATAAGGGGTCATTGGAGAAAATGTTTAATTTTAGTGCTTGTGCATACATAAACAAAGTACTGAAGGGGTCGTTCGGGAAAATCTTTAATTTTTCTGCTTGTGCATACATGGACAAAGTAGTTAAGGGAACCTTGGGGGAAGTGATTCATTTTGATGTCATTTGCTCCTTAGGTGCATACATGGACAGGCTATTGAACAGGTCACTCGGGAAAATGTTTCATTTGGTGTTTTTGCATAAATGGACAAACTGCTTAAGGGAATCCGTTGCATCCCTGCTTACAAAGCTATTGCAGTTCTCTCTATGCAGATTAGGTAATTTTGTCAGCTAATTCCTCTCCACTGATAAGTTGTACAGAAAAAAGTAACTTACTTCAGAATGGCACGCTTGATTTAACAGTAGTGCCATTGCTTCTTTAACACATACCAACTCATATCAACACAGGATGGCTTCATTTCTAATTCTGTAAGAAATGTATGCGCAACTATCCTTAATGAAACTTAGCTTGCATCATGCTAATATCTTTAAAAAATTTGCCCTTTTTAAATCACTCCTCCCCCCAGTCTTCGACAGCTTCTATGGGATGCAGTATCTGGAAATATGGAATGTATTTTTATGTATACCAACTCTGAGATCACACTGCAGTGAGCAAAAGCGTAAATTTCCCGATCCGCACTGCACCGCTATATCCTTTACAAAAGCTTCAGGTTTTCAAAACCTCGATCATATGGTCTCGACCATATGCATTCCAAGTTTCTGAAAACTTTATCAACTGATATATGTGTATATATATATATATATATATATATATATATATATATATATATATGGTTCCCATTCAGAAGCCTGAAACATCATAAGCCTGAAAATCAAAATCCTGAAACCAAAAGCCTGAAAATTCAGAATCCTGAAAACTCAAAATCCTGAAAGCCCAAAATCCTGAAAGACCAAAATCCTGAAACTCAAAATCCTGAAAACACAAAATAGACATACTGATGTCATTGTGGCTTTGCTATTGTTAGCCCTGTGGTGTTAGGTCATGCGTTGGGGTCAGGTAAGTGCGGTTGGTTTTATTTTAGGGGTTTAATGGAGTTAGGGTTAGGCATGTATGCAATAGTGACAAATATTGGGGTTAGGGCGGTTTAAGTGAGTTAGGTTTAGGGTCAGGTGAGTGTGCGATAGTGACGGACCTTAGGGTTAGGGTTAGGGTCAGGGTCAGTTGGTAGATATTAGTGTCTTTATAGTGACATATTAGCATTATTTGTGTTTTCAGGATTTTGAGTTTCAGGATTTTGGTCTTTCAGGATTTTGGGCTTTCAGGATTTTGAGTTTTCAGGATTCTGAATTTTCAGGCTTTTGGTTTCAGGATTTTGATTTTCAGGCTTATGATGTTTCAGGCTTCTGAATGGGAACCATATATATATATATATATATATATATAGATATTTTTATTTATTTTTATTTATTTTATATATATATATATATATATATATATATTTTTTTTTTTTTATTTTACATTTGTTGACCAGGCTAGTCCAACTGGATATATGTCCATTTTCAGTAGAGGCCCAGGGAGAAAAGCTCCAAGACAGATCCATTATACCAATATGTACAAGGTTACAAATTCAAAACAGTGTTTGTAAGGTTACAATCAAGTTAACATAGCAGAAGATACAAAACATTTTACAGTATATTGCAAAGCAATATTTACAATAATATAGAACAAGATATTCACATGAGGTAGACTGAACTTTTTCAGGTTTACAATTCCTGAGAATGGTTGCATAAGAGTATTTACAACATATTGAACAAGATATCCATGTGAGGTAGATCATAACTGTACGCGGGTTTGCTATTCTTCAGAAGTTTGCAGTAAAGAGCATCAAATTATAGTTAGAGTGTAGTTAGGAGAAATTTAGTCGCAGAGGTAGTGGGTTAGTCAGGTTTAGTGCAAGGGCATAGCCAGTGTGTTCTAAGGTATATTTTGAGTTTTTGTTTGAAGTGGGGTAGGGAAGGAAGTGAAGTAAGATCACTAGGTAGAAGATTCCAGTATTTCCCAGTTGTGTTTGAGAAAAGAGAGTTACCTGCCATGTTGTTAGACTTACTAATACTAAGTAGAAGTTTGTTAGCAGAGCGTAAGGTATTAAGATTTTTATACAGAGTAATGAGGTTTGAGAGTATAGGAGTGTTGTTAGGCTGGTTGAGGATCTTATGAGCAATGGTAAGTTGGTTAAAATAAAGCTGATTTTGCAGTTCAAGCCATCCTAGTTGTTTTAGATTCTGACAGTGATGAGTTCTAAAGCGATTACCAGTAGCAAATCTGGCAATGTTATTGTAAGATGTAGTTAGTTTAAGAAGATTCTTCTTGGATAGGTTGGTGTAAATTGGTGAGGCATAGAGAAGTGTTGAGATTAGATGAGAGTGGGCAATAGTAGTTCTGGCTGTTGGAGTGAGAAAATATTTGATCCTGTATAGGGAGTCCATTTTTCTGTTGACTGTTTTTATAGTGTTATTAATATGGTTTTCGAAGCTGAGGTAATTGTCTATAGTAATTCCTAGGAGTTTGGTGGTAGAATCAGGGGATATGAGGGTGCCATTGTTAGAAATAACAGAGAAATCTAAAGGCATGGATTTACGGGTAAGAGTAAAGAGAAGGAGCTTTGTTTTTTTGGGATTCAAGAGGAGGCAATGTTTTAAGAATCAAGTCTCTACTACATTAAATATTTTCTGAGTTAGGGATTGTAGTTCAGATGAAGATTCAGCTGCACAGATTGAATCATCTGCATACTGCTTGCAGGTTGCCTGAGGAATAGCTAGGTAGAGATCATTGATAAATATTGAGAATAAGAGAGGGCCTAGAATGGTGCCCTGAGGGACACCAAGTGAGACTGGAAGGTGGGATGATAGTTTATTCTCCCAGACCACAGCCTGTTGCCTATTGCTGAGGTAAGAAGTAAACCATTGTATAGCCATAGTATCAAGAGAGAGTGATTTCAGAATATTTATAAGTAGAGAGTGGTTTACCCTATCAAATGCTTTTGAGAGATCAATAAATAGAGAGGAAGCGAGAACATTGTTATTGCAGTTTTTGTTTATGGTATCAGTAAATTATAAGAGGGCAGTAGTAATACTGTGGAATGGCCTAAAGCCATGTTGGCTTTCAGCAAGTATGTTATGTTGAATTAAATGGTTTAGAAGCTGATGGTGAATACATTTTTCCATTATTTTTGCTAAGGGGGATAGTAGGACTATAGGTCGATAGAGTATTCATTTGAGTTGCCACCTTTGTGTAGGTGGATAATATGTAAGATTTTCCAAATGTCAGGGATGCTTCCCTTGTTAGTAGTTCTATTAATCAGGATGGATATCGGGTAAGCTACTTCTTTAGCTGCTTTTTGCAGGTATTCGGCTGGGATCTGGTCAGCAGAAGGAGTACAAGGCTTAAGTTTTAGAATGAGTTTATAAATAAAATTTGTTGAGGTGGGTAGAAATCGGA
>NC_056745.1:697601650-697614150 GCF_019279795.1 Protopterus annectens
TAATTTTTTAATTACACACAATAAAGGAGTAGTATACAACGACCCTCCATTAATATTCCAAAACGTGCACGCTGATTGGTCAGCGTGCACGTTGTAAATCAAAGACTTATACTAATGGGAAAAGGTCCGGTCACCCGGACTTTTTCCATTAGTATGTCTTTTTTTTTTTTTTTTTTTTTTTTTTACAGCAACTGAGAACGCAAGATCTCCGTTGCTTTTTGGAAACTGTCTCGCTATGTTAAAGGAGTTTAACATAACGAGACAGCTTTAAAAAAAGTAATGGAGATCTTTCTTTCTCCGTTGCTTTTTAAAGCTGTCTCGCAATGTTAAACTCCTTTAACATAGCGAGACACTTTGTAAAAAGCAACGGAGATCTTGCTTTCTCCATTGCTTCCACCCACAGCTCTGATGTACTGCATAAGCATACGCATGCGCAGTACATCAGAACTGCTGCAGAATACCAGACAGCTGCGGAAGGGCAGCACGGAGGCATTATACAATGCCATTATTTAAGAAAACTAAGTATTTTTTTTCTTAAATAATGTCATTGTATAATAGCAATAACCGACTTCTGGGTGTGGGTAATGCTGGATTTACCCACGGTTGTCTTTGTTTGGCCACTCGGGCTTAGTCCTCATGACCAAACCACACCAACCGTGTGTAAATCCAGCATTACCCACACCCAGGTGTGGGTTATTGCTTAAGTATACATTCCATCTGTAATGGAAGACACCAAGGGACAGATAAACTTTATTACAATTTCAACGACACACTACTGAATAGAATAAAATGTACAAGCAAGACATGTGCTTTATAGTTTAGTGTCTATTAAGATAAGTCACAGACAGGTATTTATTTCAATTGTCTATTTACCCTGTTTAAGCTAAAAACATGTTTAAATTTAGCTTATAAGCAGCAGTATGCAAATATATTTATATGATTCTAAACATTTAAGATTATATCATGCACAGGCAAGAAGAAAACAGAACAAAATAAATTTGTGCTAATGAGAAGTTAACTGACCTCACAGAGAGGAATAACAGCCTACATTTGAATCCCGTGGGACCTGTAATATGAATTCTTGGTATATAACCATATAGGCAGAGGAGTGCTAATTAGGTCTTCTGAATAAATCACCTGAGCTTTCTCACAGGATTTACCACTATAACAGAGCACTTGGAAAAAATGAATTTCTATTTAGGAGTCCTAGTAATCACTCATTAATTGGAACTGGTTTTTGTCTTATCCGAGAAGTAATGTTTCTAATGTCAGGTGATTTTTGTTAAATGTGACGGCAGTGATACACTTCCATTTTAAAGTGATTTCTCTCTTTACAAATAGCAAAATCAGAAACAGAATATGAATTTTTGTCCCTGCCCATCAATTTCTGTCAAATAGAGAAAACATTAATAGTTGTGAGGTTAATCCAATTTCCCTGGTTGGAGGTTTTGAAGCAAAAAGTCTACAAAAAAACTAACAATGCTGAACCTGATTACAAATCCAAAATATGTTCCCAAGATCCTCCACTTTTCATGTGAAGTATCCACTACCATTCCAAAGTGCTATTAGGGAATATTTTCAGTATCATATTAGAGTGTAACATGGGATGGCATAGGGTTGCAACATTTATTGTTACTACCTCTGCTTCTCCACTTCAGTTTATGTCTGGGATACTGTATGCAGTCAGTACATCCTTTTTTTTTAATCTCTGATTTCATTCTATACACACCAGTAGATGAAAAAAGAAGTTATATACTTTCCATAACGTTCCATCTGTATTGTTGATTTTTCATTTCTCCTCACATAGCTGCAACTCAGCAGTTACTGATCTTGTGGCAACCAAAAAGCTCTTGGACACCTCCCCTTACCCACAATGCACCCTCCCTGTGACTTCAGATCTTGTTTGCTAGGAGTATTCCCAGAAAAGAAAGATATAAAGAAACTTTGTATATGAGAGGATTGTAAGGAGACCATTTCTGGAGTATGGAGGCATAAAAAGATGGCATAAATTATGCTTATCATTCTACCAGAAACCCAAGGTCAGGGACTTGGAGGGAGGGGTTGTAAGGAGAAATGAAAAATCAACAATACAGATGGAACGTTACGGTAAGTACATAACTGTTTTATCTGATATTTTCAGTTTTTCATTTCATCCTCACATATGGGACAGAGTCCGCAGCTACCTTCATCCTGGGTGGACTCATGGAAGAATAGTCCTCAAAACCATCGAACCAAAGGAGGCTCTTCCCATGGAGACCAAATCCAGTTTGTAATGAGTGATAAAGGTATGGTGATTTGTTCAAGGGGCCACTGCACAAATTTCATCCATAGTTGCATTACTCTGAAAAACTGCTGAAATTGCCATTGCTCTGGTTGAAAGAACCAGGTTTAGGAAGAGCTACACCTTGTCTGTGGTAGATAAATGTAATGCAGTCAGATAACCATTTCAGTAGAGTAATCTTGGATACTAGTTGCCCCTTTCTGGGACCGGAAAAAGAAATGAACAAATGATCCGCCTTTCTAAATTCTTTCGTCCTGTGTAGATAAAAATGTAATTGCCTATGAACGTCCAATATATGTAGTATGTATTCTCCTTTATTAGTGAAGTTGGGGAAGAAGATAGGCAAGTTAATGGCTTGATTGATATTAGTCTCTGAAACTACTTCAGATAAAAAGGAAGAGTCGGTATGCAAGGAAACCCTGTCTTCATGAAAAATCAGGTATGGAGGCAAAGAGGATAAGGCCTGAATTTCTCATTTTCTTCTAGCTGAAGTAATTGCTACTAGGAAAATGGTTTTCCAAGACAAAAATTTTATGTCACATGATGCTGCAGGTTCAAAGGGAGGCTGAACAATAAGTAAAACGTAGCACTAAATTAAACTCTCAAGGAGGATTAGGATCTTTGTGTGATGTTCTTAGTAACAAAATCCCCTTCCAGAAGTTTTGCAAAGCTTGTTTGAGATTAGAGACAAACAATCATCCCCAGCATGAAAAACAGAGATAGCTGCCAACTGTACTTTGATAGTACAGGCCGCTGCCCCACTTTCAAAAAGATGAGCTAAGAATTCTAAAACAGAGTGAATAGGGACAGTGTACAGGTCTAAATCACATTGTTGAGACCAAATTATAAATCTCCTCCATTTACTCCTATACAGCTTTTGAGTGGATATTTTATGGGATGATATCAAAATACGATGGACTGAGGAGGAGAGCATAGGTTGTCTGGCTATAAATGGAATTGGAGGAACCAAGCCATCAGCTTGAAGTTGGACAGATTGGGATGAATCATTCCTGTTGGGTGTGACAGAACCCACTGTTTTTCCCGAATGTGAGGCCAAAGAAAGGGAAACCAGATTTGTCCAGGCCAAAAGGGGACAATGACAATTACTGTTCTCTTCAACCTGTTTTCTTTCTGGAGAAATTTGGGAATCAAGGGTGTTGGGGGAAAGGCATACAGGAGACTGGGAGGCCAATTGTGAGTGAGATCATCCCTCAGGGACTCCCCAGTTGGGGGAATCAGGGCAAAGTAACTGCTGCATTTCTTGTTCAGGGGGGAAGCAAAGAAGTCACAGCAGGGTTGGCCCCATTTGTGGAAAATTTCCTTCACTGCTTCCTGGTTTTTGGACGACTCATGAGGCATGAGAATGGATCTGCTTAACTTGTCTGCAATCACAATGGACTTTCTTGGAATGTGCTTTGCTATAAGAAAGCAGTTGGTTGAGATCACCCATTGCCACACTCTGAGTGCTTCTTCACACAGGAGATATTATCTGGTTCCTGCTTGCTTGTTTATGTACCAGACCACTGAGGTATTCCATGACTGAATCTCTACTGTCCCCGGAGGAAGAGCAACCTGAAAAGCCTGCAACACTAGGAGCACTGCCCTCATCTCTAGGATGTTTATGTGTAAATTTGCCTTGTCTGAAGACCAGATGCCTTGAACAGTCTTTTCCATATAATACCCCCCCACACACCCTATCTGGGAATCATCCATGGTCACCATGGCCTGAGGTTGAGGAGGAAGAAAGGGTCGACCTTGCATTACCTGATTGGGAGAAATCCACCATGTTAGAGTTGTCCTGTAGGTGTCTGTAATAATTATCTGATAAGACACCAGTTGATGGGTAATTGACCACTGTGCTGCCAGAAGCCAATGTAGTATTCGCATGTAGAATCTCGCCAGCAGTACCAAGACTATAGCAGCTGGCATTGATCATAAGACATGACGGGCAGCTATCCTCCTGTTCCAGAGTAATGTTTGTGTCTGGCATCTGATCGTTAGTACTCTGGATTCTGGTAGTCTTCCAATCATCTGATTTGTGTCCAAAATTACTCCTATGAATTCCAGTGTTTGAATGGGTCCTGAGTGAGATTTTTTATACCTAAATCTGTACAAATTTGGATAACCGAATCCCTTGCCCGAATAAAAAGATGCCTGGTGGGGGCAGCAATGAGACAGTTGTCCATGTGGGGAAACACCCGGAATCCTTGTCGTCTCAAGTGAGCCACTACCACTGCCATGCACTTGGTGAACACCCTGGGGCTGTGGTGAGAACAAAGGGCAGTGCTCTGGACTGGAAATGACTGGCTCCCAGCCAGAAGCACAAATACCTTCTGGACCACCTGTCCATTTTTATGTGGTAGTATGCATTCCGAAGGTCTATGGAGCACATCCAGTTATCCTGTTCCAAGAAAGGAAGTATGGACTGTACCATGACCGTTCAGAACTTGTGATGTCAAACCGACTTGTTTAATCTGCTGAGATCAAGAACTGGTCTCCAGTCCCCTGTTTTCTTTGAAACTAAAAAGAACCTTGAGTAAGTTCCGAATCCTCTTTAATCTGGGGGGGACCTGTTGGATGATTCTTTTGTCCAGCATTTTCTGAATTTGAATACCTGCCTGAACATCCAGGATTCTTCTGTTGGGGGGTCTTTGGAGAATGGAATTGGATATCCTCTGGATATTATCCTCTGCACCCATAAATCATTTTTAGACAGGTCCTCCAATGCTGGGATAGTCGACTCCAAATTGTCTTCAGAGGTGAGCAATTGGGCCTCCTTTCAGGAGCGCTGGAAGGGTCTTCCAAACAATGGTTCTCTAGACCCTTGGTTCTGCGGGACTCCTCTGCCATGTGGGTGGCATCATTCTGAATTGTTTCCCCCCTGCCTTTGAGGGAACTCTCTCCATGTGTGTCTTGGTAAAACCCCCAACACTTTTTGAAGCACTTTTTTGCCACCCCCTCTCTGATCCTTAGGGTATGGTCTTCGGGGGGGGTCAGAAAAACATATGCCCATGACAGAAAGGGTCTTACTCTCCTTCTCACACCTGGATAGCATATCTTTAATCTTGGGGCTGAAAAGGGACATTCTGGCAAATGGAGCATTTTCTAAAGAAGACTTAAAAGGCTCCACAAAGTCACAAAGGCGCATCCAGGCATGCCTTCTCATCGATAGTCTGGAACCTGCCTCTCTACTCTTTCCTTCAGCTGTATGAGAGATAAACCTCATGGAAGAGTTAGCTATAGAATGTAGGGTTGCCACTTGGGAAGTTACTTTCTCCCAAGCTCCCTCAGCTATGGCTCCTTCAAAGGTTTCTGATAACTCCTTGATCAGATCCCTTTGTAACCTAGTAAAGTGGGAAAGATAACTCAGTGATCACAAGGCTAAAGTCACTGAAGAAAAGACTCACTTTCTGCATCTAGCCATCACCCTGGAATCCTTATTCAGAGAATGGATAGTGGAACTTTCTTCTGATAGTTCCTGTTTAGTAACTGCCACCACCACTACAGCATCTACTGCAACTCCTTTTGTCCAAAAAGCTTTGTTGGCTGGAGACATAATAATCTTGCTTGGTCTCTAGAGAGTTGGCTCAATGGAGTCTGGGCTCTATCACACCCACTGAAAGATCAATTCTGTGAGCTCATCAGTGGGTGGATTGACTCAGGAGGTAGACAGTCAGGAACCAAAGGCTGCCAGGTGCACCAGCTCCTCAGGAGAAGGATTACTGGACTGCCAGCCACCTCTCTGTTTTGAAATCTCCAAGATGTCTCCAAAGAAGACATCTTCAGGAGGTGACAGTGGGGATCCTTCTCCCTCATTGAGGTCAGTGTCCTCTGTGGCTGACCCCTCAGTGGAGTCCAGATGTTTCTTCTTACAGATCCTCTTCTGAGGGACCTCCTCAGTGGGATACTCTGGGGAGGTATCAGAAGAGGCAAGGGTATCCCGGTGGGTATCCTGTGGCCTTAGGTTCCACTGTCCCTATGGAACGTCTTGGGTAGAAGAGGTACACGGGGGGGGTGGAGCTGGGGATCTGAGGGTGAAGGTGCCTTCCTAGTTGCAGAGACAGTTAAGGCTCACTACAGAGCCCTGAAAGCTGAATGCTATTGAGCAGGGAAGGAGTCCATCTCTGACAAGCCATGTTTGTGGGAAGAGGTCCCTTCTAGCCCTGAAGACAGCCATCCCGTGGATGAAGCTGGCACCAAGCTCACCTGAGTGGAAGCCCTGAGATGCAGAGACTGCTCAGAATGTCTGGGAGTTGACTGCACTCAAGGTCCACCAGGCTCG
The DNA here is from genome assembly GCF_019279795.1 of Protopterus annectens. Lineage (NCBI taxonomy): Eukaryota > Metazoa > Chordata > Ceratodontiformes > Protopteridae > Protopterus > Protopterus annectens. Next base: position 697,608,214 of record NC_056745.1, read on the forward strand.
CTGTGGCCCCAGGAGCTCTTCAGCTCTGAGAAGGCAGAAGAGCTCCCAGCAAGCGTCTGATCTGATGAAAAATAAATTTTCAGATCTAAACAAGACGTCACTGGGTGAGTAGGATCTGAGGGCTCTGAAACTTTAGCTGAAATCAGAGGAGGAACCAGTGGGGGAGTGGATGTCTTGGACAAACCTAAGACCATTTGGGTCAAAGCCAAGGGGGACTTAGTAATTCCCTGCTCCCACAAAAATCTTCTATACCATCCATTCCACATCTTCTGTAAGGCTTTTGGTAGAATGGGAAGATGAAGCCGAAGGAGATCTTGATCTGTTTAGGAAGGGAGATGGAACTCTCGATGGCACTGGATCCACCATTGGGGAGCACTGAGTCCTTGGCAGTGAAGCTATAGGTCTGAAAAGCCTGTATTGCAGATCCGAGCACAACAGCTCCAACCTGTCCAGATCAGAGAGGCTTGGCGCCGAAGGAGCCGGATCAGAGGATGAATCACTCTGAGCTGAAGGCCCTGAACATGTTATGGAGACTGAAGCTTTAGAAGATTTTGATCTCAGCTCTGAGGGGGCAGATGGAGCTGAGGAATGTCTTTTCTTCCCTCTATCACCAGACTTAGAGGCAGAAAAAGCTGGGCTCAACTGCAGATTTTGGGGGACCACCAAAAATGGCCTCACTAAAAGAAGTAGGCAATAATCCCTAAGAAATAATGTATTCTTCCATTAAACCAGGGCCCAGTAGCTGAAGGAATGACATATTGCACAATCTTCCTGAAGATGATGTGGGACTAGGCAGTAAGCACATACAAACTGTGAGTCACTGTAAGGCATTTTGTGACCGCACTTGGTATACTTCTAGAAGCCCACGTGCTTATCTTGTGTTCTCAGCCATGACAACAGTACAGAAAGGCTGTGAGCACAAAAGCACTTATTCAAAAGGCCCCACACACATACACATACACACACACACACACACACACACACACACACATGTATGAGGGGAAAAAATAAAGACAGAGAAATATTTTTTTTTCTTAAGAGTTAGGGTATAAGGAGGAGAGAGGGGATACAAAAGATAGTAGCATAGATACCGCTAGGGTATAAGGGAGGGAAAAGTAACCTAATGAAAAAATAGTTATTGTGGAAAAAGGATCTTAAAGGGGAAAAAAAGGATAGGAAAAACACTCCTACTACAGAGCATAAAAAAGGACTTAAGAAAAATTGAAAACTCTAATGATATCAACTGAAAAAATCCAACAGCTAACAGCAGACGACATCTTTCATGATGCAGCAAACAAGATCTGAGGTAACAAGGAAAAGAGCTTTTTGGTTGCCACGAACTTAGTAATGGCTGAGTCAGACCTGATGGCTCTGATCTGAACCCATATGTGAGGGCGAAATGAAAAATTGACAATATCAGACTGGTAATTCTCTTTTCAGCCCATATGTATGTGTCTGTGCATCGGTGTGCATGTGCATGTGTGTGCATGGATTGAATGATCTCCCATCCAGGATTTGTTCTCTGCCTTATATCCATTGCTGCTTAGTTAGGCGCCAGCAGTCCTCTGACCCTGAATGGGATAAAGTTAGTATTATAAAATTAATGAACGTGAACATAAAATAATATCCAAAAACTGATCTTTGTAAAATATCTAGTCAAGGAGAAGAAAGCCAATCCATTTTTGTTTTCTTTAACCTTATCTCTTTTCTTCTTCTCCTCTATTTAGTCCAAGCATTGAAATAGAGATCACAGTGCTTAGGAAACAGTGATTAAAAAGTTAGAAATGTTTTCTAGTCTCCTAAGTCAGACCTGTTATATATATATTGATAAAGTTCCATAGTGTATGCTTTGTTAGTGTTAGCATGTGTTTTACATAGTAGCAGTTATCAGGGAAGTTCAAACTAGATTATTTATTTTGGAGGTTTCTTAGTCATCTTCCAGACTGTGAAATAATTAGTGTTCATACAGTAGAAAGTATCCTGAGCCAGACAGCTAAAATAATCAGACATACTGGGCAAAGTAATCATTTAGTTGTCTTGTGGTATGATAATCTGGAAACAATTGCTCTGCTTTTCATATTGGCTTATACAAATGTTCTCATATTTCACATTATTTATTTATTTATTGGCATTTGTTTACCGGGAAAGTCCACTGGGGCAGGACAGGCCATTTTCTGTGGAGGCCTGGGGAGAAAAGCTCCAACATAGAAATAGGTACAAATTACAACAAATTCTAAGAAAATCACAATAGATGAATACAAAAGTGGGTTACTACTTAAACCAGAAAACAATATAACGTATTATTACTAGAAAGAGTCTGCAGAGAATAATATATAAAATACATGGGAATTAAATGGGAATTAAGATCATGAATTATAGTGAGTCAGGAAAGGGATGGATTAAGGATAGAGTTAATAGAGTTACCAGGAAGGAGCTAGTCATACACAGAGCAAGCATTCAGAGACAAGGAATATGATACTGAGTTGACTGGGTGGAATATGTAGAATATAGAATGGAGGAAAGAGGTAGAAGAGAAGTATGAGACGAAGGCAGCTAGAGAGGGAATGGGAAACTTATGAGGCCAGTGACAAGACAGGGAGAAATGAGAGCGGCATTGAGGAAGGGGAAGTAGGGGGAGGAGGGTTTGGTAGCTAGAGAAGTAGAGAGAAGAGAGGGCGGTAAGGGAAGGGAAGTGGAGATGGGGGGGGGGGGATGTTAAGGTCCAGCCTTAACATTATTTGTTTGAGATGGAATTGGGAGACTGTCTGAGCTACATGACGTATTTGGAGTAGTACCATTATAACTTCATAGGTGATTGCTAGGCTAACAGACCTAGGAGACTTTTTTAAGCCTAGCTACGTTTTTGCATTTGTAAATGACAAGACAAATTACCTAGTATCATATAGTTGTGTTTAGGTGGCAGAGCATTCACAGTTTCTGTCAAATGAGGGTATAGGAGCAAGTCCAGGGGTAAATCATTTGCATGACTGTAATGGTATTGTCTTTGCATGTGAAGATTTATAAGTAAAAAGTTTCAGCTTTAATTAATTTCTTACTTTTAGGAGTACAAGTGGAAGTATATTCAAAATGACATGGCTAGACCCTTACATATCGGAAACTTTTTGGAACTTAAAATTATGTTTTCTTGAGGTGTCATAATATGGAGAATAGCCTGTACTTGTCTTTGCATTTTTTTTTCAGAATTCATTTTACATAAAGACAGTGATCCAAATTCAAGTAGATGATTCATTACATTATAGAATAATGATTATTAAATCATCTGCAAGCAGGGATACATAGCAGATTTGTCCATACAGTATCAGTGGATCTACCAGATGACCCTCTTTGATGGGAGGTGTAGTAAGTACTCTTCAACAATCACCATTCAACAGCTTTTTTTCAGAATATTCTATGATGGGGATGCATGCAAGCAAAGCCAATGCAAGCCATGACATCATTCTCTAGTTTAATCATAGAGCTCATCAGCTAGTTCCCACCTACTAGTGTGCAGATTCCTGTGTATGAAGACAAAGCAGTAATGACTGGACACCTATACTGCTAACAGCTAATACAAGTGTACACCTGCCCTACTTTCAGGGAATTCTAACAACTAAAGGTGGAATGCTGGAATGGCCACCAACATGCAGGGGCACAGCAGAATGGTATTCCTGAACCATAAAATAGGCTCTTCTTGTACATCAGCTGATGTGGTACATCTATCAGCAGCTACCCATCTTCATGGATCATATGACTGGTTCAGTGGTCGGGTTAAATTTGAAGTAGTAACATAGTAACAAACAAGGGGGAAGGAAATTAAGGACCTCTCAAGAACCATGTTAAGAAGGTTGAGTCTTCATGTACTATAGTTCCTAAGTTGTCTGGAATTGTGGCTTACACAATAATGCTTGGTGAAGGTGTGTGCCATAGAACAAGTAGCCACAGTGCAGACGTCACCATCTAGGCTCACTTGAAGAAAGCAGTGGAGACAACCCCTCCCTTAGTGACTGCAACATCAGCCAAAGATAGATGAACTGCCATGTATGAAGGATTAATGACAAAAGTACCAATTTCAGAACATTTCAACCATAAAAGACCACTCAAACTGCTGTCATTAAAATCCACCAATATCTATACTCAGCATTTACAGCTACTTTGTAGACTATGAACACAATCACATATCTGATTGTGATAAAAATGGTCACAGTAAAAATATTTCAATTTGCTTTACACAAACGTACCGTGGTCCTACAAAGGCTGACTAATTACTATCGTTTATCAGCTCAGCAGGCTCAGTCACTTTTATCCACAGACATCCCCAAAAATATCAATTATAGCTAAATTATTGATTGCATCCTGTTCAGACACAAGCAGGAAAACAGAAAAAATGTTTAAAAAAATAAATAATTGTTGTGGCCACAGGCAGGAAAACTTTTTTTCCTAATTAAATGTTGTGACTACGCCCTAGGGAGTTGCCTAGGTTGCCTAGTGCTGGAATTGGCTCTGCCCAGGACAAAGGTGATGTGTGTGCACAGGAAGTGTAGCATATACAGTCTGCACTAACTCCTGGTATAAAATAAAAACACAAGTCAAGCACGGGTTAAGTCAAGTGCAATCCACCTTACTAGGTAAGCAATATAAATGCATTTTGTATAGTATCATAACTAAAAGTCAACTGCTTAAAGTTAGACTCACATTTTTGGAAGATAACTCACAATTCCTGTGTGGAAAACAGAACTAACAGATGAAAACAACAGAACAGCTGCAGCTTCTGCATTTCACTTACAGTTTGGGTAATGGTTGTTTTGGTCTTTCCACTAATCAGGGTCACTAGTGTAATACTTAACTGATAGAAACAACTCATTTTACCGGAAGGCCCTGATCGCAGGTTTAGGCTTCCTGAGAACTTCCTGGTATATTTTTGTAAAAATAATGTGATGACAGATATTTCTTGGAAGAGTTAATTCAAAAATTACAACCTGAGACAGTATTCTACAGCACCACATGGTACTGCAGCCAACCATAGTAGGGTGGGGAGATTGCCCACCCCCCCCAGCAATTACATGCTAGAGTGTATGCTATGTAACTGCTGTACAGTACATAAATGTTTCACATTCCATATATTTGTCATATTACACATACCTGAGTCTGAAGCTCTAAACATTCTTCAAAAACAAAACCTACCACTGTATTTTGATGTATGTAAAGACTATTTCCTTTTTGGAAGTCTTAGATAACAAATCATTCGTGCTACTTCTTTTGGTTTTCTAAGATACTTTGTAGTCATTCTAGTTGTCATTGTGAGCTTCAGATATCTGGTTCTGCACTGCAAATATATGTTATGTCTTATTACAGTCTTCTGATAGATCTCTTGCCCATAATGTCATAATTTGTGTTTTCATATCAACTATCATGGCCTTCAACAAAATGACACAGAATCATACCATTTCTGTGTAGCAAACAGATGTTCCCTGAAATTAATTTCAATCGACCATATACCACAGCCAGAAATCTCATTTTAATGGTTTGCTTGGCAGGTAAGAATGCTATCCAGAGATGATAGACAGTAGAACAAATAAAAAAAGAAAAATAAAATAATAGTTTCATTTACAAATACAAAAAAACGTACTGTTGATGTAGTGATGACTTAGATGTATTAAAAATGGGTCATTCTTTCAAAAGTGTAAAATAAGTGTTTGAACATTCTAAGCAAAATTCACAAAATGTGTGCAAGCCAACAATAAACTAACTAATTATATGTACAGTCTATTTTACATTGGGTACCAGCCAGTGCAAGACAGCCAACTAGAGCAATAACAGTAAACAGTATGGAGGTGGGGAAATTAATAAGGTTTTATGCAGGCTGCCATACACTGCATGATTTGTTGATAAATTTAATGTTCACAAGGCCTAATAAAAGTGTACCTGAAAAAATTTTGA